>NC_079223.1:17698656-17998656 GCF_029633865.1 Lampris incognitus
GCTTGAACGCACCTCTTGAGGAAGTGCGGAAGTGCCTGTGTGTGTGTGTGTGTGTGTGTGTGTGTGTGTGTGTGTGTGTGTGTGTGTGTGTGTGTGTGTGTGTGTGTGTGTGTGTGTGTGTGCGTGTGTGTTAACTTTTGCCAAGCTCCTTACATTTAAGCGCATGACAGACAGAAAGATAGATGAGAGAGAGAGAGAGAGCGAGAGAGAGTGAGAGAGAGAGAAGGTGATGAGAGAGAGAGAGGAAAATCAATTAGGAGAATAGAGTCATCATGAACATAGATCGTAGTGAGTCTTATGTTCGTCACCTTCAATTGATGATAAACACACTTCAGTGCAACACATCCTTAAAAATGTGTATCTGGCTGCAAAAACACATCATTTATACAACAACTCCACACAGGGGAGGTAAATGGTTGAAAACTTCAATACAGGAATACACACAAACATTAATGTATAGTAATAAACACTTTGCACACAACACTGAAAAAAGATACAAAGTGACAGAGAGCGAGCGAAAGAGACAGAGGCAGCATGTGAGATGCAGACAAGAAAGAAACAAAGAAACAAGCAAAGAAACAAAGAAAGAAACAAAGAAACAAGCAAAGAAACAAACAAAGAAACAAAGAAACAAGCAAAGAAACAAACAAAGAAACAAAGAAACAAAGAAACAAACAAAGAAACAAACAAAGAAACAAAGAAACAAGCAAAGAAACAAAGAAAGAAACAAAGAAACAAAGAAAGAAAGAAAGAAAGAAAGAAAGAAAGAAAGAAAGAAAGAAAGAAAGAAAGAAAGATGTATGTGCAGACAGAGACACAGGAAGACAGTGAAAGAGACGCAGACATACAACACCAGTATATTTGCACACGCCTTTACTCTTTTTACTCTTTCTTTCTTTCTCTTTTGCTTTCTTCACACACATAAAAACAGGGTTACCAATAGAGGGGCTCTCTAAAGAAGCCGGGAGCCGCTCCATCACACAGCACACGTCTCCTCTGGATGCAGGGGAAGGCCTGCTGCTGGGTGTGGCGGGGCAGTGTGCGGCACAGGGCGGATAAAAACCGGTACGCTATGTTCTCCCTCTCTGTCATATTATCACACACACACACACAAATGCAAACACACAAGGACATGCAGACAAATATACATACACGGCTTTTATTGCCAATTTCCTCTCCTTTATCTAACTTTCACATTGAGCGCCACCATTACGACAGAGCCCCGGTCATCACGCCGAGTGAAGCCAAGCCGCATTATATACAAACACAGGTGGGAAAGCCTCCATGGAGGAGGGACGAGCGTGTCTGTGTTTGTTTGTGTACTTGTGTGTGTGTGCAAAGAGCCTGTACAAATAACAGATATGATGACCACAAACCGTTTTGTAATCGGTTATCCATGCACAGCTCACCACGCTCTAACTCCCGGCTCTTATCCACCGGTCTTACCTCTTGCACTCCAATCCCCCCCCCCCCCAACACACACACACACACACACACACACACACACACACACACCACTCCTTTAAATTGTTTTTTCGTGTTTTAGGTCCTTCTCCTTCACTTTTGTATGTCCGTCCTCTCCTCTTTTTGCCCTCTCATCCCTCCTCTTTCCCTTTTTCCCCCTCTCGCCACTCTTGCCTGCGTTGCACATTTCAAACGTGCAGTGATCCTGAACGACTGCGGAAACGATCTTGAAAGTGTGTGTGAAGCCTTGTTTATCTTGTCTTCCCTCACCAAGGCTCTTGGTGACGTAGAGAGAAAATTGTGTCTCCGCCGCTGTCCTCCCCTGTGGCTCTTCACCCCACCCCCTTCATTCACGCCAAATCACTGTTATTTCAGCATTCAAGTTCTGTTGGAGGCCCTCGGTGTACTATCCCATTGTGTATGTGTGTGTGCGTGCATGCGATCACATACACACACTCACAGTCATACATGTTGAACTGTGTGTGTGTGTGTGTGTGTGTGTATGTGTGTGTGTGAGAGAGGGAGTGTGTGTGAGTGTGTGTGTGTGTGTGTCTGAGAAAATGAGAGAGTGAGTGTTGTGTGTGTGTGAGAGAGAGAGAGAGGGAGAAAGAGAGTGTGTTGTGAGATAGTGTGTCTGTGAGAAAATGAGTGTTGTGTGTGAGAGAGAGAATGTGTGAGAGATAGTGTGTTTTGAGAGAGAGAGCGTGTCTGTGAGAAAATGAAAGAGCGAGAGAGCGCGCAAGAGAGAGTGTTGTGTGTGAGAGAGAGACCATGTGTGAGAGAAAGAGAGAGGTAGTGTATTTTGAGAGAGAGAGAGAGTGTGTGTTGTGAGATAGTGTGTCTGTGAGAAAATGAGTGTTGTGTATGAGAGAGAGAATGTGTGAGAGAGAGATAGTGAGTTTTGAGAGAGAGAGTGTGTCTGTGAGAAAATGAGAGAGCGAGAGAGCGCGCAAGAGAGAGAGTGTTGTGTGTGAGAGAGAGAGAGAGGTAGTGTATTTTGAGAGAGAGAGAGAGAGAGAGAGAGAGAGAGAGAGAGAGAGAGAGAGAGAGAGAGAGTATGTGTCTGTGAGAAAATGAGAGCGAGAGTGCATGAGAGAGAATGCGCGAGAGAGAGAGAGCGAGAGAGAGAGAGCGAGAGCGAGAGAGAGTGCGCGAGAGAGAGAGAGCGAGAGAGAGAGAACTGTAAACAGTAACCTGGGGAAGGTTCTTTGTAGCATTATTAATGCATGGCTTATAGACTTCCTTACCAAACACAATGTCTTAAGTAAAAGTCAAATTGGACTCCTTCCAAACTGCAGAACATCGGCCCACATTTACACCCTACACACCCTAACTGACATACACGTTAACCAAAAAAATGAAAAAATATATGCCTGCTTTATAGATTTCCAAAAGGCATCGGATTCAATTTGGCACGAAGGTCTTTTTTTATAAAGTTATTGAAAGTGGTGTAGGGGGTAAAACATACAACATAATTAAATCAATGTATACAGACAATAAATGCAGCATCAAAATTGGCAACGAAAGAACACATCCATTCACCCAGAGACGCGGGGTAAAACAAGGTTGCAACTTAAGCCCAACTCTATTTAACATAGAATTGGCCACTACGTTGGAGCAATCTGCAGCACCTGGTCTTATCTTTTATAACATAGAAATCAAACTCCTGCTCTATGCAGATGACCTGGTCCTGGTGTCGCCCACTCTCCAAGGGCTACAGCAGAACTTGAATCTGCTAGAACAGCTCTGCCAGACCTGGGCCCTGGCAGTAAACATGGATAAGACCAGAACCATGATATTCCAAACAAGATCCAAATCTCAGGGAACTACATCAAATCTCACTCTAGGAAACAATCCAATACAATAATCCTCACAATACAATCATTTAAGCCTGAAAATAAGCGCCACAGGAAATGTTAATCCTGCAGTGAATGAACTGAAAGAGAAAGCACGCAGGGATTTTTATGCCATAAAACGACAGATTTACACTGAAATCCCAATTAGAAATGGCTTAAACTATGTGAATCAGTAATTGAACCAACTGGCAGTGAAGTGTGGGGTCCACTTGCAAATCAAAACTTTGCAAAATGGGACAAACACCCAATTGAAACCCTGCATGCAGAGTTTTGCAAGAACATCTTGCATGTACAAAGAAAAACAACAAACAATGCATGCAGGGCAGAATTAGGTCAATATCCATTAGTAATCAAAATTCAGAAGAGGGCAATCACATTTTGGAAACATTTAAAAAACAGTGACCCCCTCTCATACCATTACAAAGCCCTGAAATGAAAAGAGATAAGCAAAGAAAAGAGTCATCTCTGCTAGCTGGTCTTGACGCTTAGTTCACTCAACAATACTGACAACCCACAGCCTCAAGACCAGCACACTGAAACAAAATCAATTAGAGTCAACCAAATTATAATTATAACACATCAAAAACAAAATTACATCACCTACTGGAACATTCAAACACAAAGCAAACTGCAGTGCTATCTGGCCCTAAACAGACAGTACATACTGGCAGATTATCTGACCAGGGTAACTGACACAGCATTGAGAAACACCTTGAGTAAGTACAGACTCAGTGAGCACAGCCTGGCCACCTAAACCGGTCGCCACCGAAAATAGTGGCTACCTGTTGATGAACGGTTGTGTCAGCACTGCTCTCTGAGGGAGGTGGAGACAGAGCTGCACTTCACAACCGCATGTGAAAACTAGAAAAACATCAGAAAAATTTACTTCCCTAAAGTCAACCAGTTCTGCCCAATTTTCAAAGACAAATTCAAACTACTCTTGGGGGAAAGGGCAGAGTGCCCTACACTTGCAGCACAGTTCCTTTCTGCCTGCCGCAATCTGAGGGACAGTGAGTGATGGAAGATAACCACACCACACCTATTTACTTACACGCACACACACACACACACACACACACACACACACACACACACACACACACACACACACACACACACACACACACAGGCACTTCCACACTTCCTCAAGAGGTGCGTTCAAGCCACCAGATGCTCTTCCTCTCCTTTTCTAATTTTATCCTCCGCTTCCCCACACTGGCTTACCATCTACCACCACCACCCCTTTATTTATTTTCATTTTTTTATTTCTTATTATAAATGTAACTAATGTTAATGTTATATTATTTACACACACATGCACACACACATCTATTACTGTACTAATGTTATACTATATATATATATATATATATACATATACTTTTTTTGTTATAAATGTAACTAATATTAATGTTATATTATTTACACACACACACACACACACACACACACACACACACACACACACACACACACACACATCAACCACGCGAGCCCTCACAGTCTCATCAGACATTTATAAGAATGTTATTTTAGATCCAATAATCAAATCCAATAACCACTATGCAAACAAAACTAGTAAAATCACAGTCAAGCGAGACCTTTTTGTTGCTTTGCGTGGCTGTAACGGTGGTCTGTACAACATCAGGGGGGGAGATAAAGCTGTAATGGGGTGCCTGGGGGGGGGGCATGTGCTGGCAGTGAAGGGGGAAAAGCTTGTCGGCACTTCACGGCACACTTAAACAAAACAAGTGGTTACTGCTGTGCTAAACTTGTCTGTAATCAATATTACTTCCCGAAGAGTGACCAAAAAGAGGAGCGCGTCCCAGAAAGCTGACACCGCCCTTTCACTCTGCTCTCATCCCCAAGCTCCTCCATCTGCCTCCCTCCTCTTCCGCCTCCTCCTTTGACATCCAAGTCATTGCAAAGCCTACCCGGTCTGACCGTCTGACCTCTTTGCAACGCATCCTTTTCTCCCTAATTTGTCCCCCTTTGTTTCCTCGTTTTTCTTTCTTTCCACGTTGCCTTTGCACCCCCCCCCCAACTCTCTCCCAGCTTGCTTTTCTCTCTTCACCATTCTGTTTGTCTGTCTCTTTTACTCTTCTTTCTTCTCCATCTGTGACCCGCCCTGCTCCTCTCCTCAGTTCTCTTCTCCTCTCCTGACATCTTTCCAAGTTCAATCCTTCAGGGTTTCTCTCTTTGTGCTCTCTCCATTTCCGCCTCTCTCCTCCACCCATGCAATTACACAACACGCACCCGGTAGAGACGACAGCGTCCTATTTAGAGGACTGAGCATCATCTGTTCCTACACATTATCACAAACAGTCTTTTTGTGTCTTTACATCTGCAGGACGTAAACAAATGTGCACAGGCACACACACATGTACACACACACACACGCACACACACATACACACAGCTTCCAAAAATTGCATTATTATTGCAAACTGACAAGACCAAACTGAACCTTTATCTTTTATTTATCTATTATTTTTATTTTTTTATTTTTTTTATTTTTTTTAAGTGAGTGGTCTGTCCACTCACCTTTGGTATTTGTTTTTTAGACAGCAGACAGTGGGGCGATACACAGGAAATAAGGATGAGAGAGACGGTTGATAATGCAGCCAAAGTCCAAGCCTGCCCTGACACACGGCACATTACAGCTGGGTGGGCATGACTGAGCTAGCAGGACACCGCTGTACCTTTAGCTGCCAAAATTTCTGCAGGAGCAATAAACAAATAACAAAATATGCCTATACGTTTAGAATATAATTATCAATACGGATCTTGGTTGGTCTCAGATACAACTAACATTTTCCCTTTTGTATGGTTTTTTTTCCCCCTTGATATTGCCTGATTATGATAAAGTGCTTATGAAAACCACATAAATTCGGATTGCCATAGTGCCACTAATGCTAGCAATTTCCTCACTGTTCCCATTCTCTAATGTAGACTCAATAATGAAATCTATCTAATTGTTCAAATCGACCACAGCATTCCTGAAACACTGAGAAATTAATTCTCTGGGTACATAAAAATGGTACCGCCTTGCATTGATATAATTTGATTGCTTTGGCCCATTTACTTGGAAACTTCCTTCTTCTTCTTTCAGCTTGTTCCCTGTTTCTCAGGGGTCACCGCAGCAGATTTTACAGTTTCCATCGGTATCCTGGGAGGGCCTTGACCGATCTGGTATGGAGCCTCGACTGATCCGGTAAGGTCTTGTCAGTCCACATACTGATTTGGCAAACATTTCATGTCGGGTGCCCTTTCTGACACAACAACACAGGTAAGGCACCGGATGGCATGCCGGTATTCATGGACTTGCGCCCATGCCTCTCGTCACTGCTTGGAAACGTCCATTTTGTAAAAATTGATAAGAGTAGATGTCGTGCACCTCTTATCCTTTGCACAGTGATATTGTGTTTGCTTACAGTAATCAAACCTCCATGCACATGGCTTTGAAGGGCATGTTTGGAAACCACTGTTTTAGAGTAAAGAAGATACATCAGCTCCCCCCAGTGTTTGATTTACACATTGTCTTTATGCATGCTCAATAATCCAGGTAAGAAAATCATGAAGAGGTGAATGAGTTCATCTGGACACAACGTTTATTGACAGAAACATTTTATCACTGATCTAAGTGACCCCTTCAGTCTCAACTGACTGCAGGTACTCCCGCCCTTCTAAACAATACAGTGGCATAACAACTGAAACCAACGCTCAGTTTCATATGCAAATGGGCATGACCACCATATGTACTCTTCACAGAGGATTGGGGAATAGTTGCAATCACAGCGTGACAGATGTACTCTTAGCCCCCCCCCCCTTCAGTTCAGGGATTCTCATTCCTTCTTCGCATAGATGGCCTCATTGACTCCCTGTTCAAACCAGCATTCCTCCCTATCAGGGATGTGCACATCCTCATCCTTGAAAGAGTGGCCACTGGCCTGTAGGTGGGTGTAGACTGCGGTGTCCTGGCCTGACGTGTTAGCTCTTCTGTGTTGTGCCATCCTCTTGGCCAGCGTCCGTTTGGTTTCCCTGATGTACAAGTCACGGCAATCCCCCTGGCACTTAACAGCGTACACTATACTGCTCCGTTTGTGTCGAGGGACCCGATCCTTAAGGTGGAACCATTTCTGCCACAGCATGTTTTGGGGTTTGAAAGCAACCGAGATGCGGTGTGTGCTGTGACACTGCATCTCGGTTGCTGGTTCGAACAGGGAATCATGGAGGCCATCTATGTGAAGAGCGAACAACCATCCCTGAACCAAGGGGGGGAAGGGTGGGGGGGGGGGCTAAGAGTACACCTGTCACCATCTTACAATGCTGTGATTGCAACTATTCCCCAATCCTCTGTGAAGAGTACACATGGCCATTGTAACTCTAGTTGGGGGTCATGCCTGTTGGCATATGAGACCAACCGTTGGTTTCAGTCATTATGCAACTGTATTGTTTATAAGGGTGGGGATACCTGCCGTCAGTTGAGACTGAAGAGGTCACTTAGATGAGTGATGAAACGTTTCTCCCCCAATAAACGTTATGTCCAGATGAACTGATTCACCTCTCTGTGATTTACACATTATTTATTTTACTGAAGTTACTCGGTGTAACAGAATACACAAGAAGTCTAACCCAAGTATCAGTTATGAATTTGGGTTTTTTTTCTCATCTTATACACACTTTATATGGTGGCGTTTTAACCCATCCTACATATGTTCATTTTAGGGAAACTGTCTGCTCTGTAGCTACGTGATTGCATATAATCTGACCTTTAGCCCTCTTCACCCTGACTCATGCCTGAATTGAGTAGATTTATGTAGAAGCCAGAAAATGAAGCTTTCCTCATATTTATCTGGGGATGTGGCCTTGTTTGGATCTTGTTCAATATTTTAAGTCACCAGGGCCTTCGGATAGGTACACACATGTCATGAGGAAAGGAAATTATGTGAACACATATCAGAAAGTTGAATCAGTTCATGTGGACACAACTTTTTTTGCACAAACACTCAACCCCAGCACAAACAGAGCAATATAGTGTTAAGTGCCAGGAGGATTGCCATGATCTGTACATCAGGGAAACAAAACAGGTGCTGGCCAAGAGGACGGCACAACACAGAAGAGCTAACACGTCAGGCCAGGACACCGCAGTCTACACCCATCTACAGGCCAGTGGCCACTCTTTCAAGGATGAGGATGTGCACATCCTTGATAGGGAGGAATGCTGGTTTGAACGGGGGAGTCAAAGAGGCCATCTACGTATGTTAAGAGGGAACGACAATCCCTGAACTGAAGGGGGGGCTAAGAGTACATCTGTCACCATCTTACAATGCTGTAAGATGAAACTATTCCCATATCCTCTGTGAATAGAGGAATTGTTTGTTATCAAACACTGGGGATGTGTGCACAGCTTGGCTGCAGGGACGTTATCCGACCGCTGATTACCGTCTCGGCTTGGTATGAGGATGGCTAGCGAACTTCCCATACGTTACAACGGTTTGATTTTAGATTTGAAATGTTTTCCGCCTACTACAACAGCTTGTCACCCAGTGATAAGACCAGTTACGCTACGAAATTAACCTTGGTGAATGGGATACGTCTTGGAGACCCACATGCTTTAGGCACAGGTCAGTGGATTAATGACGAGACAAAGTGGCCCAGTCTTCAGTGGCCAAATAGTCATGAATACCTGATCGACACACCAAGTCTTTCTTCCCGGGAGAACTTGAAAGCGTACACATCTCTGGATGCATACAACTACAGTGCATCTGGAAAGTATTCACACCCCTTCACTTTCCCCACATTTTGTTATGTTACAGCCTTATTCCAAAATGGATTAAATTCCTTTTTTTCTCTCATCAATCTCCATACAATACCCCATAATGACAAAGTGAAAAAGGTTTTGTAGAAATCTTTGCAAATTTATTAAAAATAAAAAACTGGAATATTGCATGTACATAAGTATTCACACCCTTTACTCAGTACTTGGTTGAGGCACCCTTGGCAGCGATTACAGCCTCAATTCTTCTTGGGTATGAAGCTACAAGCTTGGCACACCAATATTTGGGATATTTCTCCCATTCTTCCCTGCAGATCCTCTCGAGCTCTGTAAGGTTAGATGGGGAGCGTCACTGCACAGCTATTTTCATGTCTTTCCAGAGATGTTCAATGGGGTTTAAGTCTGGGCTCTGGCTGGGCCACTCAAGGACATTCACAGACTTGTCCTGAAGCCACTCCTTCGTTGTCTTGGCTGTATGCTTAGGGTCATTGTCATGTTGAAAGGTAAACCTTCGCGCCAGTCTGAGGTCCTGAGCGCTCTGGAGCAGGTTTTCATCAAGGATCTCTCTGTACTTTGCTCCATTCATCTTTCCCTCGATCCTGACTAGTCTCCCAGTTCCTGCCGCTGAAGAACATCCCCACAGCATGATGCTGCCACCAACATGCTTCACTGTAGGGATGGTATTAGCAAGGTGATGAGAGGTGCCTGGTTTCCTCCAGACGTGACGTTTGCCATTCAGGCCAAAGAGTTCAATCTTGGTTTCATCAGACCAGAGAATCTTGTTTCTCATGGTCTGAGTCCTTTAGGTGCTTTCTGGCAAACTCCAAGAGGGCTGTCATGTGCCTTTTACTGAGCAGAGGCTTCCGTCTGGCCACTCTACCATAAAGGCCTGATTGGTGGAGTGCTGGAGAGATGGTTGTCCTTCTGGAAGGTTCTCCCATCTCCACAGAGGAACGCTGGAGCTCTGTCAGAGTGACCATCGGATTCTTGGTCACCTCCCTGACCAAGGCCCTTTTCCCCCGATTGCTCAGTTTGGTTGGGCGGCCAGCTCTAGGAAGAGTCCTAGTGGATCCAAACTTCTTCCATTTACGAATGATGGAGACCACTGTGCTCTTCGGGACCTTCAAAGCTGTATGAATTTTTGTGTACCCTTCCCCAGATCTGTGTCTCAATACAATCCTGTCTCGGAGGTCCACAGACAATTCCTTTGACTTCATGGCTTGGTTTCTGCTCTGACATGCACTGTCAACAGTGGGACCTTATATAGACAGGTGTGTGCCTTTCCAAATCATGTCCAATCCATTGAATTTACTACAGGTGGACTCCAATCAAAATGTAGAAACATCTCAAGGTTGATCAGTGGAAACAGGATGAACCTGAGCTCAATTTTGAGTGTCATAGGAAAGGGTGTGAATACTTATGTACATGCAATATTTCAGTTTTTTATTTTTAATAAATTTGCAAAAATTTCCACAAAACCTTTTTCACTTTGTCATTATGGGGTATTGTGTGTAGATTGATGAGAAAAAAAAGGAATTTACTCCATTTTGGAATAAGGCTGTAACATAACAAAATGTGAGGAAAGTGAAGGGGTGTGAATACTTTCCGGATGCACTGTATGTTACTAGCGGTCATGTCCAGGACGTACTATTAGTTCTGAGGACTGAGGTGCTGCCTAGCCAAAGACAGGGCAAGAATACCGAGATGTACAAGGTCTGGGTTATTGTGAACAAGAGAAACTGTATTCTGACCGCGAACTGCACCTGTGTGGCTTGGTATGTAACTTAAGTCAATTTCCTAAATACTCTTAGCTTTCCATTACCATTTAACCTCTTCAGTCGCTATCATTAATGTAGTAAACACTGCTCATTTGCTGCAATTATACAGCTGTGTCACACCGTTTAAACCAGTGTGTGTAATACATTAGATTGCTAGGAATTAATCTCTATACTATTTTCCTGCAGCTTGGGGTCATGCTGCAGGCATGCTAAAAATCAAAAGAAAGGTTGTGGATTGGTATTGTGAACAGTGCAAAAAAAAAAAAAAAAGTCAAAAAGATGTACTGTGAAATAAATCATTTAATGCAGGAATAAATTGGCATTACCTGTAGTTGTATCTTACATTAAAACAATTGAACGTTGAATTAATCTCCATAATAAAAATTTTTTACAATAGGTGTGCATCTTGCAAAAAAAAAAATTACCTCATGTGACTGCTGCTGTACCTGCACATAATCGTATGACTAATAAAAACCTTGAACCTTGAAACTTATCTTTGACTCTACATACTGGAAAATGTAGATTATAATTTCATGGATACTTTATCAAAATATTGACAAGTTATTTTCTAGGGACTATACATTTACAAAGATTTGTTAATGCTACACACACAATCACCATGTCTACCTGTGTGAGTGGAATAACAGTTGTCAGAATTTTGAAATTCTTTCATCTACCTATTACTCTTTCAATGTGTATTCTCATGTTCGACAAACGCCTTGATGTTTTCCATTTCTTGAGCAGAGAGCTGCTTTTTACCTTTGGTAAAGTGAGGGATTCTAAGGGTGGCACCGCGTACGGCAAGCTCATCTATGATGGTAAAACCACGATCCGCTAGTATCTCATCATTTACTTCTTGAAGGTCATAAAATCCAGACTCAGCTGTAAGTTGTTTATCAGAAACACGCCCACCCCCACCCCCACCTGCGGACAAAAAAGTAATGGCTCCTGCAGGTGACATGCCAACCAAATACTTAACTGTGTTGTGACTCTTATAATTCGAATATGTTTGGGCTCTGGAGGTTAGATTTGTGGGTCTGTTAATAAAAAATTCAGTGCAGTCAATAATGCATCTGCAACACGTATATTTAGCTTTAAAACATTTTGGCATAGTCTTTAATATTGCATGCTTGCCTGGCCACTTGATGAGAGGTTTCAAAACCTGAGACATAACAGGGAGCAAACTTCTCATAATTTTAGAGATGTCACATTCGGTAACATTAAATCTGTATGCAATATCCTTGTTGCTGAGCCCTAATCGGAGTTTCATCAGGATAGCTAATAGATGTTCCTCCAGGGTCAGAGAGCCACGCACAACCTCTACACTGTCTTTAACTGTTTGGAGTAACCACTCAAAAATTACACTGGTCAGACCTGTGAAAAACAGAACCTGTGCTGCTTTGCATTTGATAGAGCTAAAGGAAAACGGTGTGTTCCTGAGTGTTGCTTTTAGTTGTTCATTCTCGGCTTTGAGTTTGTTGATGTCCACACGCAGGTTGTCATATTCGGTAGAAAGTTGGCTGTACTTCTGTTTGAGGTCATCATGGACAGCCTTCGGGACCGTGGCTTCTGAAAAAGAGATTAGATATAAAGATAAATAGACATTTCACAGTCATATTTTTCATATCTGGGAAATGGCTACACTTTGGGTGATCATTCAGACTGTGCCAAACAGAATCATGGCCAAATACTTTTTCACAACAAATATATAAACAGGACAACCTGATTAATCCTGGCAGTGACTGTCCTACTGTACAATAGTTAAGATGTTAGAAGTTCTTACCAGTGCAAAGACCAGCACCAGCCTCCATTCATTTGGGGAGAGGGAAGTGCATGTGGATTCCCAATGCAGCCTCGTCAACAACTTCTGTGGACTGATGTCCATTGTCTGGCCATCTGTAGGGGGTTTCATTCCTTCTTCTTTTTCTCTCATATCTAATACACACAGAAGAGCGCAAGCAGTTAGTACGAAACAGTTAAATTTACTCAGCTGACCACAGGCTTATCACATCCTCAATTCAAGTCAGTGGAAATCACATAGCACACCTCAAAGGGCTTCATGAGATAATGTAGACATAACAGAAACTATCTGGCCTAACAGATAATCCTGACAAAAATATAGCCACATTAAATTACTCAGCGTTTCTTCTCTGCACTTCGAGTCATGCTGGGTGATCACAGTGAACAACAAATCACAAGGAAGTGACCATATTTACCTATGTTTTGCATCGCCTTTGCTGGACTGAGTTGAGTAGGAGAAGACAGACGGGACAAAGTCAGAACTGCCGAAGTCCTCAGATGCCTCTCCTGTACAAATTAAGTGTATTCCAGTGACTTACAATAACGTTAACACACCAAAACAGGTCATTGGCCTACCATTACCACGTTAACAGTTACTAGCAACACAACCTTAGCAAAATTGAAACAAGGTACGTTAGCTTCTAAGCTAGTTCAACTCAAACTTGAACATAGTTACTCTGTTGCTTGCGAACACTGTTAGTTATATATGCATAGGACTCAATAATTACGTTATTTAACGTTTGTTGTTCTAAGTTAAAACGAGCGATGTAACGTTATGGCTGATTAGTCTGTTAGCTGAGGCCTAACGTTAACTTACCTGTTATGAAGAGATCGCTGCAAATGCGGGCATTTTTAATTAGTTCGTCGCTCCAATCGCTTCTTCTGATTGCTTGCAATCAAAGACGAATCCGGTTAGTCTTATAAAAGGGGTGCGAGTTGACGGAATTCGGTAAAACCTGAGCGTTTTGTTTCGTTTGTCAAAACGATTCTGGCAACCGACTGCACAACACGACAATATGTCGCCGGCCGCTTCCTTGCTGCAACCGACATGCGCAGTAGAACCTGCGTGACGTTGGTGACGTTAGCGCAATTGTCACGCCCATATTTGTATATGAAACTGGTTTCTGTCGTTATGCCACTGTATTGTTTATAAGGGTGGGGAAACCTGCAGTCAGTTGAGACTGAAGAAGTCACTTAGATAAGTGATGAAACGTTTCTCTCAATAAACGTTGTGTCCAGATGAAATGATTCAACTTTCTGGAATTTCCTTACCTGGATTATTGAGCATGCATCAAGACATGTGAACACATGGTGAGGGGGAACATAATGACACAAGGGACACAAAACACAATGAAATAACAGGAATCACACTGCTGAAAAATTATTCCGACCCCTTGAATTTAGACAGTCAAAAATACTTGCAGAGAGACACTACTAGAGACATCTAACTTCCTAACTGGGCTACTCGATGATCATTTCCTGCCATTACTACTGGTAAACACATAAAACTTCCTATTGCAATTACAGATTTCCACTCGAGATATGGGAATTTCACAAACATGGGATTTGCATGTGCACTTCTATGTTGTTATGAGAATCCATTAGCATGCAAAATTAGCTAGCCTTTAAGCAAAGTAGTGATTGTATAAGACTGTTTCCTCTAAAACATGCTGCATGACTGCTATATGTCTCTAAGTAGGGGAGAGTTGCTTGAGGGGCAGAGAGCGCTGCAAGACAAGAGCCCTGGGCTGAGAGGCAGAAGTAGTTTGATAGGAAGTGGTTTTAACCTCTAAATAGGACCATAAAACTATATGCGCTTAACTGCCAGGCTTGACAGCAAAAAAACAGCAAACAAACAAACAAACAAAAAATGAAGAACTGTTGAAGGAGTTGAGGTGAGGCCAACACTGAAATTAACATCTCAAGTGTTCTTTTGTATTTTGTCCTGATTTGTTCAGCAGCTAACTAATTATCAAGTGGTATGCTCACTATGTTAGTTTTTCTTTCCTAATTGTGATAAAGTATGGTATTTATGGTTTTGTGGAAAGTGCACAAAGTGCAAAACAAGTTAGAGAAAAAGAAAGAAAGAGTGAATGTAAGCGCGTGAGTGTGTGTGTGTGTGTGTGTGTGTGTGTGTGTGTGTGTGTGTGTGTGTGTGTGTGTGTGTGTGTGTGTGTGTGTGTGTGTGTGTGTGTGTGTGTGTGTGTGTGAGAAACAGAGAGAAAGAGACAGAGAACAATTTTTTAATTTAAAACAACTCTTTATATAACAAGAAACTAACAGTGGCAATACTTATTTCCAATAATTGACACACCCTTGACATACTCTTCCTTCAGTATTACCCCTACCCCGTCCATCATATCAGACAGCTCTCTCCCTTTACCAGTCATAGTGCCAAAATTCAAAGTTCTGACTCTCACGTCCACACTCCTACCCTTCCTCATCTCCCACTGCCTCTTGACATGCCTTCCTCCTCTCCTTCTCCTTCGCCCAACAGTAGCATAGTTTCCACCACCATCCTGCTGGCCAACAGTACTGGTGGTGGTCATTGGTAACCTGGGCCTCGACCAATCCAGTATGGAAATCTGATTTATAATCTGCATATTTGATTTGGCAAAGGTTTTATGCCGGATGGCCTTCCTGACGCGACGCAACCCTCCTCGTTTATCTGGCCTTGGGATTGATACTAAGAATGCACTGCTGTGCATCCTCACTGGCTGGGTTTGCCGATAATTATCATTAATTAGAAGTTATTACAGTAATAAACAGTGTTACAATGACCGGACCATGTACAAAAAGGAGGCCACACCAGATCGAATCAGATTCAGAAAGAGAGAGCGGGGGGGGGGGGGGGAGGGGGAGTGTAGCATAGATGTTAAGAAGATAATGTGAGGACAGGAAACATAAATGACAACATATGAGATGCCATCCAGCTAGGGGCTTCTGGTAATTCCCATACACTTAAAAAGGGACATTTCAATAAACGGAGCAGTGTTTTTTTTAGAAGAATAAAAACAGAGGTGTTTGGTGTTATCCTGTAGGCTATGCAGTTTTCTAAATCAGTCGAGATAAATGACAAGGGCTTCCAATCTGTTAAGGAGTCCGGATGATATGCAACCGCGTAAAATACCCCGTAGGATGTGTGCCCTAGTTTAGTTTAGTTTAGTTTTCCTATTCATCAAGCCGTGGTTAAACTGGTGTCTTTCCGCCTTATTTGTTTTTCTAACCTCGTGAGTAATTTTAACCTATCCCTGTAATGATGGGGTATGATTGATTGTTTGTTTGTTTGTTTGTTTGTTTGTTTGTTTGTTTGTTTGTTTGTTTGTTTGTTTGCTTACCTGATCGTGCGCCCCTGAGTTTGAACAGGATTCTGGTGCGGAAACCCGAAGCGTCGCTCTGAGACCGGACCCTGTGCAGAGGGCACACCGGCGGAAAGCGCCTCAGCTCCGGGTGCGTGTCGGTCTCCTCTGTCATGGTCTCGCTTCCACAGCCGAATGGCCCAGTTTAGCATCGACGCTGACAGCGAATGAGGCGAGAGTCCTCAGACGTGAGTGACTTGCCACCAACAACCATCACGAGCGTTGCTCCGTGACCGCCCCTCCCTTCCCGTTTCACTGTTTATTCAAACTTGCTATGGCCGAGCCCTAGTGGGTAGATGGGTATTCCTGTATAGCTGCAAGGAAGACAAGAATAAAATAAATGAATAAAATGTAGTGTTTTGATGTGCTAACTGCCAAGATTTAACTTTTGATTGCACTACCAGAAAAAAGAAGAAGTTTAATTTAGAAATACAGAGCTGGCCCTCTAATCCTACATTTTTCCCCATTCAAAAGTGAAATAACAAATGTCACGTTTAGTTGAAAAAAAACAAACAAACAAACAAAAACGATGTATCTTATTTATGCTTCTCTTCACATCGTGACTCTGACGTCTCTTTCTCTGTGAAACCTCCCACAGGGCAGCTTCTCATGATCTTCAATTTCCTTCCTCTGACAAAATTCACATCTGCCTGCCTCCCATTCGACACACCGTGCCCCAGCCTTCATGACGACATTTGTTTTATTCGATATAAATATCTGCCTTTTACACTACTGTCTAACCGAGCTTGTCATTTCTCTTCTTCCTCTCTGCAAACCACACATTTTCTCTCAGATATGCTGATTTAATTGGGATATCTAGTTCCAGTGGCCTGTCAGCAAGGGCTTCGAACATGAGTTGGAACCCAAACAAAATGCACATTTATGACAACCTACACTTCTTTTGAAAAAAAAATATTTGCAGTATGTCAGAGAATACACGTTGCCTACTTGAAATGAAAGACTTTGAGCTGTCTGATACAGAACTTGATTCTGTGCATGAGAGCTTTCTCAAGTTCCACCTTTACCGCAAGCATCTCCACTGCAGACACACACACACACAGACACAACACACACACACACACACACACACACACACACACACACACACGAAACTTACTTTTTTAAAACTACTACAGAACGGCTTCAGGGGCCTTCAGCCACATTGAAATTTTGTAGTATGACGTGAAATCGCTTTCCATCAACGCTCGCCACCTAATTTGGCAGGACTGGAGCAAATCAATGTGACTGAAGGCTCCTGAAGCCCTTCTTTAGTAGTTTTTGCTGTGGGCTGTGGGTCATTGGCCTGTTAGAGCAGCAACGTAGCCCTACAGCCATGCTGGGAACCTATTAGATTAAAAAAAAGAAAAAAAGAAGGTCTAGCTGGATTGGAGATAGTCCTGCAAGAGAGATGACGGTCTTTGGAATTGAAATCTGCCCTACTGTATTATTGCATTGTATTGATTAATGGCGGCTTCATGGTTGTTTGCCTCTCCAGCTGTGGATCTAGCTGTGATGGAGCTAAAGAGACAACGTAGGGAAACGGATCTTGCAAAAGCATTGTGTGAACATGTACTAGGGAGAACCCCCTAATTTCCGAAGCTGCATACTGATGACTCAAACGACACAGACAAGGGGATTATGAAAGTACTTTCGTAGCTGCAGCTAAAAAAAACAACAACTAAAAAAAGTGCGTGTGTAGTTTGCATGTTTAATCTTTGTTTTTCTATATCTATACTGTTTTTTTTTCTTCATATTTTGCCAATCCCTTCATAATAGGGCCTTTCTTCAGACGTTTAGCCCCACCATATCTAGAGCCACAGCGAGACCGTTAATGAACAGTAGTATACGGGGTTTATCGCTAGGTGACGCACAGTCCCCTGCAGCACCGGGACCAGCCAGCGACTGCCTCCCAGCACTGCGCTCTAGCGCCCTTCGGGGGTTCCGCCGCATCCAGTCCAAGTGACACGGCGTCCTGGATGTTGTGGAGTGGTCATGGGCTGAGGCAGGCAGGGAGGGTTGACAACACCGAGACAAACGGCGTCAAACGGTACAGGGAACGAACTCTGGTGAGTCCGACTGAGACCTTCGGCGGAATTAGTCCATTAGCCAGCCTCGCTTGTGGTCTACGGGCGGTGTAAAGTTGCCAGTTAACTTGGCGACGGTTTAAATGGAGCAAAACCACTTGACCGAGTCTGCCTGTAGAAGAGCGTCCTCGGCGTGGCCTAGTGTCAGTATGTAAAGTTCACCGCAGCGTAGTGTCATCTGGTTTGGCACGACAGGCTAATTTATAAGTCCGTTTTGAACGGTTTTACAAGTCGGGTTTTCCTTCTAATTGCGCCAAGCTGCGGTGTAAGTGCAGAGAGTTTGCGTTTTACGGACGACAGGCTAACCGTTAGCCGTGTTTCCAAGCTAGCGCTAACAAGCCGACCTCCCTGGTAGTCCCGGCAGTCATGTCGGCAGACTTGATGATATGCTTCTGGCAAGCCGAGAATAACGTGCCGTAAGTTCGGTTATTTAACATTTGTTGAAGTAATAACAATGCCCTTGCAGTCCACCGACGTGAAACGGGGCACGCTTTGCACACCTAGCCTGCTAGGTTAACCTTGGAAACTATTTAATTGACACATCCAGTCCACGTTTAAGCTATGATGCGAGAGTTTGAACTTCAGTAGCGAGTTTGTATCGCTAATATCCTACGTCATTAAAGCGTCTTCTCTTTTTAACATTGGCTAGTAGATAATGGCGTTACTATCTCGTCCAGCTTTGAAAATGTCAAAAGTCACCAATATACAGTATTGCAGTTCTAAGCAAAAACAGGCCCGGCCAAGGAATTGATCCCCTTGTCACTCATCTAAGGCCAAAGCCTGCCTAACCTGCAGAGCTTATTCGCTGCTTCAAAGAGGCAGAGAGTTTAGAAAGGGCTCTTTCCAGCCAAACGAGACAGACCCGAAGAACTGCCACTGATCCCCTTTCTGGTTTGGCCAGTCTTTTTCTTTGGGCTATTTCAATAAACTGGCGTTGGCTTTTCATTCACCAATGTAAACGTCATCTTGCCAAATAAAATTGAGATCATCTTCAGGCACCAATTATCTAAATCATCCCTAAAGAATTTATTGGGGAAACGTAAGAAGTCAATGATTCATCCACCCAATTAACTCTTTTTGGTTAAATTATTACAATAACATATGTAAGGATGGCTTACTACACCTCCACTACCACTTCCGCAGCTGTGAACGTACAAGCTGATCTGAAAACAATATTACCACAATGGCTGAACTTTCTCTTGGCTGTTCTTGTCTAGGTTTGCTGTTGAATGAGTTTTGTTGTTACAGTGAGCAGAGACAGATTTTATGCCAGAAGCAGCTTGACTAGGCTTGTCAGCAGCATGGGGGCCTCCCTTGGATGAAATGCAAATACCCAGGGGCCCTGGCGAAAATAATCACCTCATCACATTGTCTGTCCAATCCAGCTCATTCCGTTCATTTTTTACCATCAAAGTTAGTTGGGATACTTTAAAAGTAGTCAAAAAGAGGTGGGAATAAGTGAGATTAGTAAAGACATGTTGAATGCTATTTGCTGCAGGCCACATTGTTATACTATCTTTTCCCTTCTCAACCTGTTTAACTTTCTCACCTGCCACTCGATGTTAATTGCCCATTTCCCTTTCTCTTCCTGCTTTTACACAGTCTGTCTCCCTCCTCTTGGCCTCAGGTTAGAAAGTTAACACCAGCTAAATCTTTCAAGCCTACACTTTGGTTAGGGCTGGTAAATTATTCCCTATCATTTGAAGTTCTAAATTGGCTTGGCTGGTAAAATTGTGCGGGCGGCTGGTGAATTCAGTAAAGGTCTGTATTTCTCTCTTGTTCTTAGCTTTTCTTGGTTGAAGCAGGCTATTGTGTGTGTATGAAGTGCAGAGTCAAGCAGTGGAAAATACTTTTTGTTTGTGTAATGTAAGAGAGCGGTATGACACAGGTTTGTCCTTTGCATTTTTTTTTTTGTCGTGGTTTTGCTTAAATATTGCCATTAGCTGCCACAAATGTCAACAAATTATGTTGACAGAAGGGTGACCATCCACTGTGCCTTCCTGCTCAGTTCTTTCCCTTCTGTGCTGTTTTATTACCCAGCCTGTGTGACCACTTGGTCGCTATGTGATGGTGGACAAAGCCTTGCTTCAGCTGCAGAGAGTGCGTTTTGTGGGGCCATCTTGTTGCCAAGAAGACTTTCTAGCCAGTTAGTTCTGCACACCCTCATCTGACCTTCTGTGAAGTTTGGCCTTTTAACCTGCTTGTCCCACAGTCTGTGCTTTGTCTTCTCGTTTCTGCACTGAATTTCTTCACTGACTTTGTTTTATTTTATTTTTATGAATTGTTCTTTCTCTCACTCCTTCTCTGTCGCCATCTTCCCTCTCCTTTGGAGCACAGAGGGAATGTTTCATGTCATGGGTGCTAGCATTCACTCAAACTGAAGCTTTAGTTATCTTGTCATGGTTTGCTTTGGTAGACATTTGCCGGGAATAGGATTTAATGTGACACATCATGTGAAATGGGTTAGGCCACCGTTTCCCCCTTTTTTTTGCTGCTCTTCGAGTGCCCTGTATAGTAAGTATGCCAATTGGCCATGCTGCACAGAACGTTTGTATGCAAAGTTAATGTGTATTCAAACTGTCCTGATGTTGGTCTCTTATGCTGGGAATATAATTGTGTGCTATTGAATGAATACTTGAGTGCACACACATACATAAACACATGTCCCAAACCCCTCGAATATGTTATTAATGAACTGTACAGAGCCTTCTCTTTCACATGATAACGATAGCAATAGTCAGTGCTTCTTTAGCAGCATTCACGAAGTCTGCCTTGTTCCTTTCACATACCTGTGTATATGTGTTTGTGTGTACAGTATGGGACGGTCTCTACGAGGTTACACTCAGAGGCTGACCATGATTCTCTCATCCCAGAATCGATGCATAACAAGCAGGCCTTTTGTCCTGGCCTTGCACCCGTCTGCCCACACAGTGCTCATAATGTCCTGGAGAAAGAGAGTCTTTATCTTTGCTTTCCAAAGCCCTATTTTACTCACATATTTCAGACTCTGCCCAAGCTGACAGTAGCTTAAACAGGCCAATGTAACAATATGCCTACAGTATTGCTACACCCACCCACGCAGATTTGCCATTAAGGCACATGCATGGGCACACTTGCATGCACACACACACACACACACACACACACACACACACACACACACACATTAATCATTCACTATTCTGTGATATTCTGGTGAGCAGCAGCTTTGTCAGGCGTGTGTTATTGTTGACTGCCGGCAGGTTAACTATAACTCTGTTCCAGCCATTCTGAGGGTGTTAGCATTATCGTTTGTGCAAGCTGAGTTCCCCCATCTCTCCCTTTTCTTTTCTTTTTTCTTTTTTTAAAGAAATAATTTTCAGTTTTTTTTTTTTTCATGGTTGTGGTGGTGGTGGTGTCACTCAAGTTGTTCATAGCTGGGGTTGGAAGGAGGGGTTTGAAGGGGCTGGCCAGAGGCTCGCCAAATGAAATGAGAGAAAGAAATGAGGATAGGGGAGTGGGAGGGAGGAGAATACTGAGGGAGCGGAGTATTGGTGAGGAGGAGAGAGATATAGTGCGAGGGTGGCTGGAGGACAAAGCTTAGAGAGTAGAAGAAGACAGAGCCTAAGAGAGAGAGAGGCTGATATAAAAGGATAAAGGGTGGGTTGTGGTTTGTGTCACATGATCCTTTGGCAGGCAGCAGTGTGGCCAGCTCCAGGTGGCAGAGACACAGGGCGGGGGGGTGGGGGGGAGAGTGGATGGAGAGAGAGCAAGGAAAAGAGAGAGAACAGTGAGCGAGCAGGAGAAGCTAGAAAGGCTGGCCATACAGAACACTGAAACTCCTCATTAAATTCCCTCCTTCCTCGCGCACCCCCTCCCCTCTCCACTTTCTTCTCTCTACCCTTCAGGGTTTTCTTCCCAGTCCCAGCTGACTGCCCTTGATACCTCCTCCTCCTCCTCCTCCTCCTCTCCCCAGCCCCGGCTCCAGTGGGCCAGGGAATGTCCCGGTGCCAAGATGCCTTACGTGGATCGGCAGAACCGCATCTGTGGCTTCCTGGACATCGAGGAGAATGAGAGCAGTGGCAAGTTTCTGCGGCGCTACTTCATTTTGGACACACACCAGGGCAGCTTGGTATGGTTCATGGACAACCCACAGGTAACCGCACAGGGTAATGTTAGCTTTGCTCTTAGCAGTTGGGGTGGCCCTACCTACAGCAAACTGTGGAGGCTAATGTTTCCTAAGCTTTCAGCAATATGCATGCACAACCCACCGGTATCTATAGACTGGCTAATGTTAGATAGGTTCTTAGTGACTAGAGAAGGCATCCTACAAGCACTGAGCAAGGCTTAAATATGGCGTAGCTGTTAGCAGTCTTGATGATGAGGCTACTAGATGCTAACCACATGCTAATGTTAACGAAAATATTAGCCTACTGTTAGTCGAAGTTTTGACATTACATTCATTGCACAATCCCTGAGATAAAGGAGGAATGAGCCAGCAATATACATGCTGGTTGCCACGAAGTAGGAACCACAGAGGTACAGGAATGGCAACCTGGCAGTAGCGTAACCATTAACAAGTACACAAATGTATAACTCTTATTAGCAATGTGGATATAGTCAACTCAAGCAGAGGATAGGCGCACTAGAAATATGATTTTATTCATGTTTTGGATGGTTCCTAGTTGTAAGCAATGACCATAAAGCATTTCAATGCTCACTGACCCCTAGTGTAAAAGGAGTGCACAGTTATTACAGCATACCTCTCTCTAGGTTTGTACATCATGCTAGTCAGAAATGTTGCATTTGTTGAAGCGTTCTGCTACATGACTTATTCATTAATCATGTACGGCAGGAGATATATTGAATTATTCAGCCCTGTTCTTTTTATAGAGTTTAAAACCTGAAAATTTAATGAAGTCGAATACGGATCTCCCAGGTTCAGAGCTACAACAGGATACTTGCCTTGCTCAACGGCAGTTCATTTTACAAAAGTCAATACACAAACTTGAATTCCAAATAATACTATTCAGTATTCTCATCATAGCATTTTAGTTTGGTTCAACAGTAAAAGCTTTTAACATAATGAATTGTTTTCATTCTTTTCATTCATTTCATAGGTTCTGTGTTCATTTGCATATCATAGGTGCAAGCTTTTTTTTTCAGTGGTCTGAGATGTTCTTCTCCTTACAGAACCTGCCAGTTGGTGCAGATTGTGTTGGCTCCCTCAAGCTAACCTACATCTCCAAAGTAAGCAAAAATAAAGCCACCATAGCCAACTTTATATGATGTAATTTGAAAAGAAAAAGACATTCAAATTGGTTTTGAGTTACAGGAGTATATCTTGTATCTAATAACTAAGTCTGGTCCTCTTTCCCTGTTAGGTTAGTGATGCCACTAAACTGAGGCCGAAAGCAGAGTTCTGTTTTGGTAAGAACTCCTTCCCAAGCCCTCCTGGCTGTTTTTCACTTTGAAACATTCAAACTGTAAATTAAATAGTTTTTTTTTAGGCACTTTTGCTATTTAGCATCTCATCTTAGTCCCTGCAGCAGTGATTTTCAAAGACATTAACAGTAGAAGTGTGTAGATAGATACCTGTGACTGAGCAATGCGCAGTCACCATTAAAGCTGATGGGGGATTGTTTGCTGTCCTTGTCTCAAATCTGGTCTTGGTCAAATATTGCTCTCCGCACACTTTCCTCTCCGTTGACCAGGTAGCCAGTCAAAGCCCTACACAACACTGGCTTTTTAGCCAACAGACTGAGATGCAGGAAGCCATGGCAGGTGATGACCTGGGCCTGTATTTATCATACCTAATCGTTTTAGGCCTGGTTTTGCCATTCATATCCTGACAGTCTAATGAGTGAGATCATCAAGTTTAGCACTTGTGTCGTAGTCCCAAATCTTGTACTTATTAAAGTCATATTATTATTTCTTTGCTTTATGAATTCATGTGCTCAGCATTTACAAGTCCCTCTGAATGAGCTTATTTATTTTATACAGAGTTTCTGCTCATATCTTTCTAAAAAATGCCCAATAGGTGACCCACAGGTGACCCACAGTGTGCAGTGAGACATGGCTTAAGTAATTCAGAAACGTATAGAATAATTAGTTGTTGTTTTTCAGTTAGTCTGGAGGGTCTAAATAAATGCTGTGAGGGGGACCAGTAGCTGTAAGCTCACTGCTGTGAAACCCTATGGATGTTATTGGTACCAGGGGACTGCTTGAATGAAGTAGATTGAAGCACCAGGCTGAACTTTACCAAAATTTCACACATGCATCCACATATTTAACAGTCCTGTCTGTCAATTAGTTTGTAGTTTAAATCTCTAAAATGACATTTTTAACAAGGGAGTTCATGCCATTTCACACATAAATGGATATTGATTTATATCGATTTTTATAAGGGTTTTTTTTTTTACAACCTCAGTTTTATTTTCATAAAAGTGGTGGTGCAGTAGTTAGCACAGCAAGAAGGTCCTGGGTTCGAACCCCGGGGGTTTTCAAACCTTGGGGGTCCTCCCAGGTTGTCCTTTGTGTGGAGTTTGCATATTCTCTCCGTGTCTGCGTGGGTTTCCTCCGGGTGCTCCGGTTTCCTCCCACAGTCCAAAGACATGTAGGTCTGGTGAATTGGCCATACTAACTTGTCCCTAGGTGTGAATGTGTCGGCCCTGTGATGGACTGGAAGCCTGTCCAGGGTGTCTCCCCGCCTGCTGCCCAATGACTGCTGGGATAGGCTCTAGCATCCCCACGACCCGACTTCGGATAAGCAGCTAGGATAATGGATGGATGGATGGAAGGATGAATATTAGTTATGATATTTTATTCACTAGCTACGGGGACTTTGGACACAGGAGCAGTGTTTGACATTGCTTTACACTGTTGTCTTTTGTGGCCACAGAAACATAATGAGCATCAGACATTTCAGTCCAAATGAAATATTATCAATTATCCATATGGAGGTGAATGCGACAGTGGCAGTTAAAAACATTATTATTGAAATAGTCCATTGCATTACTGAGCTTCTTCCTGGTTCAGCTTGCAGGAATGACCAGCCTAGTCACCCTAGGTGTCCATAAGGTGCCCATTCAGTTAGTATCCTGTCAGTGCAATTAAGAAATCTTAGATAATGGTAAAATCATGTGTACAGTATACATCGATCAGCCAAAACATTAAAACCAACAGCCTAATAATGTTTAGGTCCCCCTTGTGCCACCAAAACAGCTCTGACCCACTGAGGCATGGACTCCACAAGACCTCTGAAGGTGCCCTCTGGTATCTGGCACCAAGACCTTAGCAGCAGATCCTTTAAGTCCTGTAAGTTGTGAGGTGGGGCCTCCATGGCTCGAACTTGTTTTTCCAGCTCATCCCACAGATGCTCGATCGGATTGAACTCTTTGTCATGTTCCTCAAACCATTCCCGAACAATTTTTGCAGTGTGGCAGGGTGCATTATCCTATTGAAAGAGGCTGCTGCCATCAGGGAATACCTTTGCCATGAAGAGGTGTACCTGGTCTGCAGTGATGCTTAGGTAGGTGGACGTGTCAAAGTAACATCCACATGAATGCCAGGACCCAAGGTTTCCCAGCAGAACATTGCCCAGAGCATCACACTGCCTCCGCCAGCTTGCCTTCTTCCCATAGTGCATCCTGGTGCCATCTCTTTCCCAGGTAAACGACACACATGCACCTGGCCGTCCACGTGATATAAAAGAAAACCAGGCTACCTTCTTACGTTGCTCCAAGTTCCAGTTCCGATGCTCACGTGCCCTCATGGGCACTCTGACCGATCTGCAGCTATGCAGCCCATACACAGCAAGTTGCGATGCACTGGTGTGTTCCAACACCTGTCTATCACAGCCAGCATTAGCTTTTTCGGCAAGTTGAGCTACAATAGCTCTTCTGTGGGATTGGACCAGACGGGCTAGACTTCGCTCCCCACACACATCGATAAGCCTTGTGCATCCAATCGCTGGTTCACTGGTTGTCCTTACTTAGACCACTTTTGGTAGGTACTGACCGCTGCATACTGGTAACAGCCCACAAGATGTGCCATTTTGGAGATGCTCTGACCCAGTCGCCTAGCCATCACAATTTGGCCCTTGTCAAAGTCGCTCAAATCCTTACCTTTGCCAATTTTTCCTGCTTCCAACACATCAACTTCACGAACTGACTGTTCTCTTGCTGCCTAATATATCCCAGCCCTTGACAGGTGCCACTGTAACAAGATAATCAACATTATTCACTTACCTGTCCGTGGTTTTAATGTTTTGGCTGATCGGTGTATTTAGACCAGTGTTTCCCAACCCAGTCCTCAAGGAACACCTATCCTGCAGATTTTCTTTGCAACCCTGAATAAGATACCTGTTTGTAGTTATTCAACCAATCAGCAATGAATTATGTCAGCTGTTGCACACCTTGCATAATTAAGTGCTATGAGATGATTGGTTGAGTAAGTACAAGCAGGGCTACCTATGCAGGGTTACAATGAAAATCTGCAGGATAGATGTTCCTTGAGGACTGGGTTGGGAAACGCTGATTTAGACTAACTGAGGCACTAGTTTTTTTTTTTTAAGGACTGATTTAAGGCTTGTTTTCCATGGTACACCTTAAGACACCATTGTAAAGCGATGTCTAATAGTGTTCCCATGTTCAAAATCTCTACAATGAAATTGGTCAAGAAAATGATATTATAACTAATATGCACTCTGGAAAAACCAAGGAGAATAAGACCCAGGATGTTAAAAAAAAACAGAATTTTCCTATTAATTTATTAGATGTATTTTGTTGTTTGTGGTTCTTTTGGATAACTGGCTGTTTTAGGGTGTTGGTGATTTTGGCTCTTAGACAAGTGTCACTCTAAGGTCCTCAAAATCATCTGCAATCGCAGTGTAGAAATACAATTTTCTTTGTTTAAACAAAAGCAGTTGACATGGTCATTTTTACCTTTTGAGCAGGTACCTTGTTCCTCTGAAAATTTTTCGTTTTTTTAGCTGGCATAATTTTTTCAGATGGGGTGCTCTGTGATACGTAAAGGGAAATTATTTTTACCAGTCTCTTTCACAGGGATATCAGTACAGGGTCAGCTGCAGAACCACACCCGTTGAGTTGGTAGCGATTCAGTGTTGTAGTGAATAGGGGCTTGAACCTAAGTTCTCTGCTTACAGAGCAATCTGATAATAATGGTACCCTTCATTCCCACATTTGTTTTGCTTGTGTTGAGCCTTTACCTGACCATTGTAATCTGACCCTGTATTTTTAGAATCAGTTTAAAGGGGTTTTGTTTTGGGGTTTTTTTTTGGGGGGGGGGGGTTTGTGGTTGGTTTGCTTAAAGGGAGTTGCCTTCATTTCATGTCAAAACCATCTTTTAGTATCTAGACTTCTGGACATCTGGCTCGTGTTAAAATATTATTTCACAAGTGGTTTCATCATGGATTCAATCCCCCCACAGCATCCCTGGGGCCTGTATCGCAAAGCAGGATAACTGAATTAACCAGATAGCTGCAGAGTAAAACCTGGAACTGCTCATTTTACTTCAGTTCATGTTCTGTATTTGGAGGATACCAGGTTTCACTCGGCAACATCATCCAGTTATCTTCAGTAATCCTTGGTTGTTCTTATTACGCTCTGCAAATATACATGTGACCCTACCTCACCCTTCACTGACCCTGTATGTGTCTGAGTCTGAAACCCTCTGTGTGTCTGCATGTAAGGTGTGTTCCTCAAGAGTGTTGAGGGAAGTGGATCTTTAATTTGCCATTTGAATGTAATGGAAGGTTGTTTCTTTTGCTATGTTTTCATTATTATTATTATTATTATGGTGGATGAAAGAGTGCAGTCTTGATTATATCCTGTACATTAGTCCTTTCCTTCTGTTCTCATGCTCTCTAGAGGAGCAAGGATTGTTGCGTAAACATGAACCATCATCTCTGTAGCACAGAGAGGTTATGTAGGAACAAACCTCAATTCTTCCATTATTGTACACCAGGCAACCCTCCCCATCTCCCGCTGTTTCACCTTTTGATAGCAGGAAACACTAGTGTGTGACATATAACTGACGAACCTGAATGCCTGTTTGAGTGTGCATGCACACACAATCTGCCACTGTTTAGATTTAAACAGGATGTCGACATCCTAATCCGAACTCGGGTCAAAAAAAAAAGTACCAGGGTATTTTTGTGTGCCATATGTTTTGCTTATACAGTTGGCTCCTGTGCATCTTGTGAGTTATATTTAAAAGGATTCTTAATTATCATTCCCAGGAGAAGGATTTGGGGAGACTTTGAAAATACTAGCTGTCGTTTTGCCAAATGGTTTTACAGTTAAAAAACTTTCCAAGTGACATTATGAAAATACAACTTGATTGATTCAGGGATATGTGTGCATGGGGGAGTGGACATATGTATGTGCGTGTGTGCGTGCATGTGTGTTTGTATATAGGCTTATTGTGCATGTTTGTGAGACTGAGCTTTGTGTTTTTGTGCATGTGAACATTGCTGCCCAGCTGCATGAGTCAGCCACACATTTTTTTGGGCACTGTGTATGCGCACTATTGTGAGTCAGATCTGAAATCCCCCCTTTCAAGATTAGTATTCCCAATGCTCTCGAGATACCAACACCCTCTATTTCTACCGCCCGCTCAAAGTGTGCTTGCAGTTCCAGATGCATGTTGCAATGCCATTTTTTTCTATTGTAATATAAACCTTGGTCTTTTAATATCAGATTTGAATGTTTTGAGTGATTTCACCTTTTTTCACAAAATGTGCAAATAAATGTTTTAATAGTTTGAACTATCAGACAATATAGTACCAAGGGAATGTTTATTTGAAATAGTTTTCACCTCTCTCTCAGCCACTGCATTTCATTTTTCTTGTTTGGGGTTAACTACTCATTTGGATTTAAGCTATACCTCTCCTCATCCTATGATTTATTTAGCAGTTTGAGGATGAATGTAAATGTCTGTTGGCCTGTATTTTATTGTACAATTGAGTCCTAGGATGATCAAAATCAGCTTAAAATCAAGATTGCACAGATTCATCCACATCGGTCCTTTGAATGACATGACCAATTTGTCAGTTTGAGTCATGTTTAGAGGGGAAGATTAAGTGAGGCTTTACAAAAACTGGGGCAGTAACTCACATACACACACACCATGCATGCATATAGAGAACAAGGAAAAATGTTCTCCATTGTGCCACAAAGTTTGAGCTTTCATTACTTTCTACAGCTCTCCCTCCCCTGACTTACAAGTCAAACTTTGATTTATCCCCATGATGTAGAATGGAGACGGAGGCAATGGGCAGATTGAGGGAGAGGTTGGGAGGAAGGAAGAATGAGGAGAGGGAGATGGTTTGAAGGATTTATATGAGAAGGAAAGAGAGACAAGCCATTTCTGAGCCTAAATCATTGATTCATAGCTAATCATGGTTTGACCCAAAAACATCTTTGTGATTGATAATGGCATGAGCATGTGAGCGCATGCGAGTGTGTGAGAGAATGTGTGACTTGTGCATTGAGAAGAGAGAATAGTTGGTGATAGCCTTGAGTCTTTTGCCATCATGGTATGAAGAGGATAGGTGGGTGTAGACTGAGGCAGACTGATGCTGATTCTAGCTAGGTCATCCGCTAGGATGGAGAGGGGGTAGGTGGTAGTGTGGGGGAGTCTGTTCTTCAGCTAAGTCATTTTCCACTTCCAGAAACATCCATGGTTAATGGAGCCATGCTCTCGTTACGCCCCATCCTATTAGCTACACCAGATGGGCAGCCGACTTCACAACTCAACTCCCGTTCTACGGCCCATCTCCCGACTAGTAGTGCTCATCTCTACAGCTGTGAGGTTTACTTAAGATGAGGAGCTAGAAACTCTTGGAAGAGTTGGCTAGTACACTTTCATTTTCCTAAATTGCTGCTAACATGCAGACACAAATATTCCATGGTTTTTCAATGAACAAAACCGGATTAGATGAATTAGTTGATAGAATCTTTCCTGCGTGTTGAACAAGGAAGTAAAGTCATCAGAAAGAAGAATTTTGCATGTTGAGAGAGCCATGAAACTGGGGTCAAATTCCATGTAGTGCAAACCTACATGGTCAATAAACATGATTCTGATTTTATCTCTGAACGTCCTCTTACCATCTCGCTCCCTGTTCTGTCTCTCTCTCTCTCTCTCTGTATGTCTCTCTCATGTATTAGTCATCAATGCAGGAATGAGGAAGTTCTTCCTGCAAGCCAATGATCAGCAGGACCTGGTGGACTGGGTCAACGCTCTCAACAAAGCTACCAAGATCACTGTAAGACTAGGGAGAACAAACGGATGCACAAATTTAAAAATTGTGGTCTTGTTAAGAATAGCTTAGTTTCCGGGGTTTTTACTTAACTTTCCCACTGACTTTGAGTGTGACAAATTTGTTGATATATATACACTACCGTTCAAAAGTTTGGGATCACCCAAACAATTTCGTGTTTTCCATGAAAAGTCACACTTATTCACCACCATATGTTGTGAAATGAATAGAAAATAGAGTCAAGACATTGACAAGGTTAGAAATAATGATTTGTATTTGAAATAAGATTTTTTTTACATCAAACTTTGCTTTCGTCAAAGAATCCTCCATTTGCAGCAATTACAGCATTGCAGACCTTTGGCATTCTAGCTGTTAATTTGTTGAGGTAATCTGGAGAAATTGCACCCCACGCTCCCAGAAGCAGCTCCCACAAGTTGGATTGGTTGGATGGGCACTTCTTTGAGCAGATTGAGTTTCTGGAGCATCACATTTGTGGGGTCAATTAAACGCTCAAAATGGCCAGAAAAGAGAACTTTCATCTGAAACTCGACAGTCTATTCTTGTTCTTAGAAATGAAGGCTATTCCATGCGAGAAATTGCTAAGAAATTGAAGATTTCCTACACCGGTGTGTACTACTCCCTTCAGAGGACAGCACAAACAGGCTCTAACAGGTACTATTTAATGAAGATGCCAGTTGGGGACCTGTGAGGCGTCTGTTTCTCAAACTAGAGACTCTAATGTACTTATCTTCTTGCTCAGTTGTGCAACGCGGCCTCCCACTTCTTTTTCTACTCTGGTTAGAGCCTGTTTGTGCTGTCCTCTGAAGGGAGTAGTACACACCGGTGTAGGAAATCTTCAATTTCTTAGCAATTTCTCGCATGGAATAGCCTTCATTTCTAAGAACAAGAATAGACTGTCGAGTTTCAGATGAAAGTTCTCTTTTTCTGGCCATTTTGAGCGTTTAATTGACCCCACAAATGTGATGCTCCAGAAACTCAATCTGCTCAAAGAAGTGCCCATCCAACCAATCCAACTTGTGGGAGCTGCTTCTGGAAGCGTGGGGTGCAATTTCTCCAGATTACCTCAACAAATTAACAGCTAGAATGCCAAAGGTCTGCAATGCTGTAATTGCTGCAAATGGAGGATTCTTTGACGAAAGCAAAGTTTGATGTAAAAAAAATCTTATTTCAAATACAAATCATTATTTCTAACCTTGTCAATGTCTTGACTCTATTTTCTATTCATTTCACAACATATGGTGGTGAATAAGTGTGACTTTTCATGGAAAACACAAAATTGTTTGGGTGATCCCAAACTTTTGAACGGTAGTGTATATATATATATTTTTTTATGTCTGTGCATGCAATTTGAAGTTTATGGTGAGTTTAACCTAGCTTAGCTGAACTGCTGGATGTCTATTGGGAACATTAGCAGCTCCTCTCAAAAGGCCAATTACTTTTTACTTGTTGGTTGTTAACAATTTTTCTTACCCTACATTTTCACATGAACTATTTTGAACTATTTTTCCGCAATATGTATACCCATTGTCTAGAAGAGGATGGATATGTGTATTACAGAAATTTGTTCAAAACAATCATCTAATTCCTAAGATTTTGTACTTGTGGAAACGTTGATTGGGAAGAATTATTTACTATAGGCTAATGAGTAAAAAGTATTTATGAGTGACTTCAGAGAAGGCGTATTTCTCCTCTTTTGAGTGACGTTGCTAATGATCCCAGTAGACATCCAGCAATTTAGCTAAGCTAGGCTAAACTCGCTGTTCAGCATACCTTCAGAACTGCATGTACAGACATAAAAAAGGTATCCATGAGTTTGTCTGACTCCATTTAAAAATGTGATATAGAGTAAAAACCCAGGAAATCAAACTATCTCTTTAAGCAACTTTCGTAATTTGTTCATGATCTTTGTTTTGTCTCCTTGGTAAAATTTTATCTCGCCCTATTCTGCTAAAGAAAGCACGGCTGCCTAGCAACCAGTTCAAAATGAGTCAGGGCGTGATTAACGGGATGCTATGTGTGCTTGCATGCGTGTTTGTTTCCCTACAGGTGCCAAAGTCATGTGATGGTCAACAAAATGCAGAGAACCAAAAAGCTTTACTTGATGTCCTAGGGCCCAAAAAACAGGTCTCTTACAAGACAGAAATTATAGGAGGGGTTCCCATCATCACTCAGACACAGGTGAAATTGTTTGCTTACACACACATTTGTTTTTCTGTACTGGTGAGGACCCTCAATGACTACATTAATTTTCTAGCCCCAACCTTAACCATTAGAATTATATGTATAGCCTTAACCGTATCGTAATTCTGACAACCCCAAATTCTATCCTAAAATGTTCTCACTTTACAAAAAATAGATCTCACTCTTACGGCTGGTGCTCACAAATATAGCTGAACAAGAACACACACACTCACACTGTGTTCTTTCCTCATTTACCCTGTTTTTCTGCTCTAATACATCAAGGCTTGAGATCACGAAATGAACAGGGAAAACCCATACCTATCAAAGTGTCCTTGAGCTCAATTAGGGCTGGGCGATTATGGACAAAATCAAATATCAGGACATTTTTGACCGAATACCTCGATATCAATATTGTAAACATAGGGTTAGTGGTTGTGTCAGGAAGGGCATCTGACATAACATTTTGCCAAATCATTATGCGGATTGACAAGACCGCCATCGGTGCTGTGCCCTCGCAGGGTACCGATGGAAACTATCAAATCCGCAATGGCGACCCCTGGGAAACAAGAAACAAACCGAAAGAAGAATTGTAGACATGACTATTGGTGCTGTTACAAAATATTTACATAATGACATTTTTGATAAACACTCATAAGTAATGTGGATATGATGTCCAACAAATAGAGAAAAATAATATAACTGGTAGAACAGTCTAAGTTTAGAAAATTGTTATGTAATGCAGCCTTTAAAACCAGAAAGATAACACTCATGTCGTCTCATGACACTACGATGTCCAAAATCCCAGATGTTATCTAGTCTTATATCACGAATTGATATAGTGCCCAGTCCTAAGCTCAATATTTACACAGTATTAGGGGTGTCATGATTTGGATTCTAAATCGAAGATTGATCGAAATGAGCTTTCGATTTTGAACTATGAAATCAAAAGCAGGATCAGCGATTCTCCCAGTAACTGTTTTTTCTCTCCACTCCTGCATACTTGTACGTGTCCGGGGGGAGGGCAACACTTTAAAGATGACACAGCGTAGCTTACCAGTAGCCTGCTGATGCACTTTGAGATGCCATGGCCACTTCTGCTTCCGGTGTGGGAAGATGGTGGTGCAAATTCACATTTGCAGCGGCCTCACCCAGTACCGTCCATGCAGTGTCTTTGTCCACGTCTGCGTCTAAGTTTGTCTTCGTTTGATGGCTGGGACAGCTGGTGCTGGATCGGCTGGGAGAGCTTGGTCTGCTACATCCTGTGGACCCACGGACCACAGCCCTGCCTGGAGCTGTGCCCGACGAGGTAACACCGAGGGCAGTCTGACAGGATGCGGAAGTGGGGCAGGCTAAGCTAACTGCCCATGCAGAACGGCAGTTCCGACAGTCATCCTGGGTGGCGTTCGTTCTCCTGGACAGTGATTTTTATTTTTTATTTTTTTAGTTTAGATGTGTGTGTTAGTTTGGATATATGTGTTCTTGTAGTTTTTGGATGTGTGTTTTTGTTTTTATGTTGCATTGCTGTGGGCTGGGAGAAACAATGTTTCCTTTCATTTCATGTGCACAAGTGCATGAAATGAAATGACAAAGTGTTTCTTTTTCACTCCTGGAGTCGGAGATGATGGAGAAACAACAGAACTGGAATATCCTCCTGCTTTCCCGAAGTCACCGGTGTGGCAACATTTTGCCTTCCCCGTGAGTTATGTGAACAAAAATCGTGTTGTTGACAGAAAAACTAGTTTGTAGGCTATGCTACACACGGGTACCATACGCCACCTCAGGCAACATGACAAATATGTTGACTGGTGAAATAAGGTATTGTTATTACATTTTAAATCAATTATTTAAATTTGACCACGTGACCTTAGTGTGGTACATTCCAAAAATAAATATGGTGGTTATATCACACTTGATACCATGTAGCCTAAATTATTAAAAAAGAATTTGAAAATGTCAATGACAGTTGTCAGGGCATAAAACCAATGATCTGTTGATCAAGGCTCGATAGTCCAGCGATGGCATAGCTGTCACTGCTGAAACAAATGTCTAAGTTGGAAACCAAATCGTGGATTTAAAGTCGAATCGTAGATTAGGAGACTCGTGACACCCCCACAAAATATATGCAAATTAAAGAAAAAGAAAAAAGGAAACGCATACTTAATATGGACTTGAGCAAATCGACTATACATTTAGAATTTTATTTTGACAAATTTAACATGACTTTCAACATCCAACAGTTGTAAATCCTTACACAGACTTTAGGAAAATGGAAGGGAGGTGGAAGCAAACAGGGACTATACTGATATGTATGTTAAGCAATATCTTAACTTTTTAGATTTTTTTTTTAAAATTTTTAAATGTTGCTCAATCTCTTACTCGAAATGAAACAAATGGTGTATTTTGCCCCCCCAGCGGGAAGGGGGTGACAACGCAGAGGGGCCAGAACGTGAAGCCATGCGACGCTCCCACAGCCAGCTGCCCTACTTCCTGGGAAGGCCAGCTCAGGAGCAGACTGTCATCAAGTCTGGCTACTGTGTCAAACAAGGAGCAGTGGTGAGTTCCTTGGAGCTCGGTACTTTCCCTATCGGCTTGACCTCAGCCTCCATTTAGAAAGAGCCTAAGAATTTAGTGTGGGATTCAGGGCCTACTTACATAAGGAAGTTCTGGTGTAGAACGTGTACTTCTGAAATGAAAGTCAGCTATGAAAGGTCATGTGCGTTGATTAGTTATCTTCAATCAGTGCTGCCAGTTGTCAAATGAATGAGGCTGCTGATTATGATGAAAAATGGAGCAACGGGGAGTTTTTAAGAAGGTAGAATGCAGAACAGTCTAGTAAGGATGTGCCCCAGTGATTTGGCCTGCTGATGTGCATTATACCACTTGCAAATGTGTGAATTTTGGTTCATGCTGCTGTATTTCACCTGTCTTATTGTCCTTAAAAATACACAAGGACAAAAGGATCAAACAAAAGTGCTGATGGTGCAAGTTCCACTAACTTGCCAACATTTATGAATTAATATTGTTTATTGATTGGTTTTGGGTTGTTCGCCAGGATTGCACCCTATACAAAAAGACTAGAAGTTTCCTTTTTGTCCTGTTTTCCCCAGATGAGGAACTGGAAACGGAGATATTTCCTGCTTGAAGAAAACGCGATGAGTTACTTCAAATCCGATTTGGTAATTCACTTTAATAACGCTCTGGAAAGTCTTCAAGAAATGGCTCTTAGTAACGGGACAGGTGGATTAGGGTCATGTTTTCGACTGTCTAAAGATAGAGGAACACCCACACACCCCCAAGTTCTGACACGTTCAGTCCCAAACCCATGGAATTCTGTGCCTCTGTTTCACATGTCCCAGCATGCTCATTTCTCCCTGCCTTGTCTTGAGACAAAAACACTCGCACACAGAGACACAGACACACATACCTACCTACATACAAGTGGTCTCCTTGAAGTACAGCACATTCCTTTTCAGGATCTGCCCTTATTTGATACCATCATTTATCTACTTTTTTCATCGACGTAGGCAGACTCTATCTCTCTACCAAATCAAATGTCCAGGTCAAGAATTGTTGTTACCAAAGTTTCAGTCATTTCAGAAAGGTTTCAGTCATTTCCTAGTACTGCTATGTAGCGGTTAATGCAAATGCCCACTGCTCTTGTGAAATAGATATCAACTATGCAAGGCAGACTTCTTAATCAAGAGACATAATAACATTTTGGGTGGAACCCTTTTCATTGTATGTGATTTTTCATTTCAATGTTTCACTTGCAAAATAGATTGTGTTAAACCTCTACAGACTGGCACGCATATTCCCTGAAGTTGTGTTCTAGGCTTTAATAACATCCACAGACATAATGCACTGGCATTTTGACCAAATTATACACGTCCGTGTCAGTAATCATGTTGCGATCCATTAATTTATCTACTTCAAATATGCTGTGTTTTTACTTTCCGTGCCCATAGGAGAAGGAGCCTCTGAGAATGATCCCGCTGAAAGAAGTTCACAAAGTCCAGGAGTGCAAACAGAGGTATTTGACAAGTTGCAGCATTTTCCTGGCTGTAGTAAACCTCCATATAAGCTTTCTGAAAAGGACATAGTAAGTTGTTAACGTCCCATTTTGTTTCTCTGGTGATTTTTTTTTCTAAGATGGGTGAAATCAGATGTTTATTTTTTTTGTCTTCTTCTCTTTTACTGTAGTGACATTATGATGAGGGATAACCTATTTGAAGTTGTGACCACATCTAGGACTTTTTATATACAGGTGAGAAGGCACTCCCTACAGCGTTCCAGTTTCTATTTAGTTTTCTAGTATTTTCTGCAGCAGTGGTCCTCAACCATACGCCATAGACAGCCATGGTGTATACACATTTTCTTTCTAATGCAACACGAAACCATAGGGCTGTCAATTAATATTCCAAATTTGAATATATAACCGAATTGTAAAAAAAAAAACAGACATTCAAGTGTGAAAATTAATATTTGTTTGTGAAGAGAAAAAACAAAGCAGCACTACCGCAGCTGTCCGCCTCACGATTTCTCGTGAGGGCCTTGGCCGCCGCACTGAATACGCTGCATGACGGACAGGAGTCACACAATCTCACTTTCAAAATGAAATTTAGGTCAAGCTGAAACGAGTGAATAATTCAACAAAAACTGTGTGGTGAAGATGGCAGAGTTCACGACCCAGCTCTGCCGCAGAGAGAGTGATTTTCCCTCCGAACAATCTAAAAAGCCGCGTTTGGAAATACTTGAGATTTTGGTCAAAAAACTTGCTCAGCAAAGATGGAAAGATACCATCAAATTGTTTATTTAAACCAGTATGAATATTACCTAATCTGTATAGAAATTAGGCTATTGAATAACATCAATTACGAGTCATTCATCTCGCTCCGAGAGACGGCGCGAGCGACGTCTATGGTCTTTATATGAAGTTTTACGGTATAGGACATTATTTATTTATTTTGTAATGTGTAAGTATGTGTATCTTTTAAGACATGTTTATGTTGAAATAAATATACCTATGTCTCTCGTATTGATTTGCCCTCTTATGGACATAATGCGATAAAATTTATATTCAAATGGGTTCAAACCCATGTGTTGTTTTTTTTTTTTTGTTTTTTTTTTAGAAGGAATAATCAAACGTTATTTTTGGCCAATTTTGACAGCCCTACTACACCAGCTGATTTCACTAATTAGCACCTTCAACCAGGGGGAGACTAAGCAATGAAATCATCTGGTGTAGAGTTAAGTTTGAAGTAAACTCTGCATACACATAGCTTTAAATGGCACATTATTGAAGACTGCTTCTTTACAATGTACAGCTTTCTCTTTGTTTCCCTTCCAGTACCTGTCACAGCTATTCAAACTCATTTTTGGCTCTCTGTCTTTCTCACTCTGTCTCACTCTCTCTCTGCCACCTAGGCGGACAGTCCAGAGGAGATGCACAGCTGGATTAAGGCTGTCTCGGGGGCCATTGTTGCCCAGCGGGGACCTGGGAGGTCAGCCGCCACAGTACGTACCACTTGCCGCAGCATTTTACAATAGAATACTACCATCCATTCTGGGTTTGAAATCAAGTCATAATGATTAGACTGAAGTGGTACTCGTCTAACAAATCTGATGACTTGAGACTTGCGTGGGACCTGTGGAAATGACTTCACTGCATGCTCTGTCCTTTTGTCTTCCTGTTTCATGTCTAGATTCTCCTCTGTATTTCCGTTCCAGCATCAGTAAAGGTCTCTGCTGGTGGTTTGTCAGTGTGTGCTGAGAAACTTAGTCAGTCACAAAGTTGTGGCACACTATAGTGGCATATCATTTTAGTTTTGTGTGCGAGGGCCCGACTATTCAAATCTGCTCACTGAGCTCCATCTCCAGCTCACACATTTTCACAGGCAGTTAACAGTAACGCAATTTGCAGTAGTATAGATGGAGATTAAGCCATATTACTGACTCAGAGCTTAGTGTCCTCCTCTCGTTAGGTTGAAATCTGTGTCCTCCTCCCTTCCCTTTGTTTCTCCATCTTTCTTTCTATTTTTCTCTCCTCCTCTTTTGTTGTCTATTTCTTCCTGTGTTGCTCTTGTTTACTTTTAGCCCAGTTCACTTTTCTCTTACCTCTGTGCCCTTTACCTTCTCTTTCTTTGTCGCCTTCTATCTCTCTTCTCCTCCTCCTCTCCCAGTGGGTGGGTGGAGCCTGTACTCTAATCCAGCTTTGCACTGTGTTGTTGCAGATGCGGCAGGCCAGACGGCTGTCAAACCCCTGTATACAGAGGTATACGTCTCGAATCGGGGAGTGCAGCAGCACGTATGTCCTCTCCTCTAAACCCCCCATACCCCTACCTTACTGCCCCCCCTTTAAACTGAAAACTTGCCTCTTTTTTTTTTTTTTTAGTACATTGTTTCACTCGCTGGCTGGCTGTTTGTGGTTTTAGACATCGCAGGAGTGGATTGGATCACTGCTTCCATCCAGCGCTCCCGGAATCTAGTCCAAACTCACCCCCTTTCCTCACTGGGGGCTATGACAACCCCACAAGCACTCCTCCCTCTTCAACACACCCCCTCCCTTTTTTTTTGGCTGTGCTCCTCTGTATATCCACCTTCTTCTTTCTCAGTTCAGTTTCATTGCATTTTTTGTGCTCAACAGTGAGTTTTGGGCCAAACCGTTGTTCGATATTAGCTCTTCAGATATTTGAAAAGATGTGAAATCTATTTGATTTGGTTCCTCTTGCATGCGTTGTCAGTCATCATGGGTATGGCCACTAAAATCAAATGCACCTCAAGTCTTTCAAATATTTGAACCTATTCAGTCCTAGTATTGCCCACATGCTGCTCCAAATGACAGAAGTCGGTTTTATTATAAACCCCTTAAACACTGGAAAAACCCTCTGCAGTCACTGCCTCTCTCTCATTTTCATAGCTTGACGTCCTTAGGTTTAACCCGTCCTCACCATCAGTGTTCAGACTTTGTAGCTTGCTCGTGTTGACACTTTTGGGCTGCAAGTACGCACGCACACACCTGATAAATTAACCGCCCGAACACCTTAGCTGTGAATATGTCTAGCACAGACTTGCTTCCTGTTAACCTCAGCCCTGTCCATATCACTTGGTTTATCTCCCTTTCTCTTCTTTTTTTCCTCCCCCTTCATGCCCTGTTCTTTCTCTTTCTCTGCAGTCTGCTGCAGCTGTGTACCTGTCTTAGATGTGTGACATCCTGCTTGTCTCTACTCCTCCCTCCTGTTCGCTGCCTGTATGTTCTCTCTCTCTCTCTCTCTCTCTCTCTCTCTCTCTCTCTCTCTCTCTCTCTCTCTCTCTCTCTCTCTCTCTCTCTCTCTCTCTCTCTCTCCCTCGCTCTCTCTCACCCACAGCAGTAGTTACTGAGTAAATAATTGTCCTACTGTGTAATTAAGGCTAAAAGAGTGCTAAATTTTACACATTCTAACAAGCATCGTCATTGCTGATGCAGTATCCAGGACTCTTCCTATGACATTGAGATGTATTTATTGGCACCTGGACGCTGTTGATAATGGCAAACTGCTGTCTTAGTGAAATAATTATTCCTGGATTGAGTGATGAAATTCAGACTGGATATTCACACGGTGGTCAATAACCCCTTTTTAGGGAGACATTTAACGTTTAAGCAGACCACACATAAATGTGACAGTTGTTTTTACTATAGCATGTCCTAATGCTTTGAGTTTATAGTACAGATGTTTGTGTAACAAATATGCCACCAACTGCTTCATAGCATAAATATCTTTAGCTTTCACTGTTTGCTGTCGCCTTCTTCCTTCCAAGACCCGTTTTTTTCTCTTTCAGAGACTGAAATCTGTCAGTGAAAAGCTGTGAAATAATGGGCGCTGCAACAACTGACTACCGCTTTAAGACACTTAACTTCTTCTACTACTACCTTCTACTACCTGTTGCTACTATCAAGCTATAACCTGGTGATACTACTTCTACTACTTCTACTACTTCTTCTGCTACCACTATTATTACTACCACCAGCGCTTCCTAGCAATGATCCACTTTCTTGAGCACCTACAGTACTACTACTGCAACTACATGCTACCTTCAAAACCAACTCTACTGCAGCTGCATCAGGTCACCGTGCTGTGATTCTTGAGTCTGTAACACACTTTCTCTTCCCAAATGAACTACAGATAGTCTAGTAAGTCTAATGTGCCACCGTTGCTTACCATACTTTGTCTCTCTGTGTCTCTCCTTCTGTTTCGTTGCCCTGTGGATGCAGGACCACCACGGCGGCCGTTCCTCCCCTTCCACATTCTACCGCAGCCCCACGGGCCCCCCTGTCCCTCGCTCGCCCATATCTGCCATGCCATCCTGCTACCCAGAGTGGGGGGCTGCTGTCACGGGCAGCACACGCCCGCAGCCTGGCGTGGGACAGCGAGCATTTCATGAGCCTCCTGCCGCGGCCAAGCCACAGGCACAGCCATGCCCCGCCACGCCTGTCCTTGCAGGAGACGCGCCTGGCAAAGTGACAAGTGACTCGCCGATGTCCACCGTGACCACGACTGCTGCTGCTATGACTGCCGCTGACCTGGAGTCACCATGGCGACGGCGCAGCAGCTTTGAGCCCTACCTGCCCGAGCCTGCCCTCGACTTGGACGCCGCAGACTTGCCGGTCAGCCAGGTCTGATCGACAACCCCCCACCCCCCACGTCACATTTGACGTTTTAGATCCTTGCTAGTTTGGACCAGTTGGGAAAGAAATGGCGTAGGTAAGGGGGAAACACAACGGGGACCTTCGTTATGAAAGCCGACACTGGATACCAAGCCAAAGTTAACAGTGGAATGAATGGCTGTACAACAGCAGGCTGATCTTCTGAGATCTTATGTTAGAGCGGGAAAAAATTATCCACTGATGACCAACCCTTCATCCGCCTGCTCTTGTATTGAAAGGGTTTATTTATTGCTGATAGAGTTGACATCGTCAGAAGAATTCCGTATTAGTTTGCTTGTGCTCATTAAAATGCAATGAGAAAGCTTTATTTTAACCTGCATAGCTTGTAAAGGCACATTGCACGACATTATTTGTGGTGCCTATTTTTCTTAATCACTTTGTGCCAAGTAAATAAGGGATCTTTTAAGGGTGCAAACTGTTTCCTAACGACTGAAAAGAGTCCTCAAATTGAGGACCAGCTTTAAACTGCTCCGCTAATCTCTGTACTAATCCAGATCGTGTGGTCTTTCCCCACCCTCACTGTTGTACAGTAATTGTGACACTCTGAACTCGAGTATTACAATCTGGGCCAGTTTTACAGATAAATGTCAAGTCTAGTCAGGGACTAAGTCCTAATTTTAAGACAAATTGCCACGAGAAGATCATTTGATTCTAGATCTAGTCTTTTAATAGATTACTGCATAACTGGCCCTATATGACCAAGTGTGACTGACATTTATGGCCAACTGTTCAAGTGCCACCTTGAGTTTCTATACAGTGGGTGTCAATTTTTTTGCCCGCTGTCATAGAACACGCAGAATAATGGTAGAGTTTGAATTACACAGAGGTTCCTGGGGTGGAACCCCGCCTTTTTTCATTTAGTGACTTAAAAAATGCCCTGCCAACTAAAGACCCGCCAACACATGGCAAGTGACTTGTTCACTCTGTCAAAGAGAACATTATTGGCAGAATTGCAGATGCACATAATTTATGCCAGTTGACAATCGGTTTAAGTGTATTAAGTGATCGCCCCCTGCTTGTGTACTTGAAAATCACAGCCAGTCAGACCAAACATGAATCACATAGCAGAGTGCTGCCCCAAAAACTCAATACAGTGACAGTGACAGGGTGCACCCTTAGGCGTTCAGAATCAATACAAAACTCAATGTTGAGGTCACAATAAGATTCACTATTTGATTCTATTTCTTAAAATGTATTGATATAACAGAGCTATGATCATACCATACAGTATTGTAGCCAAAATCGGGGGGCAGTCCGGGAGACCGTCACCACAGCCGGGACACGAACCCGTATCTCCCACTCCACAAGCGACGTTAACCAGTCGACTAAAGGGTCCGACCCGTTAGCCAAGGGCCAACGTGTCTACTTATCCATGCCCATGCACGTTACAGTATATATATATATATATATATATATATATATATATATATATATATATATATATATATATATATATAAACACACACACACAGTTTCCAGTTTCAGCTGCTCCCATTAGGGGTCGCCACAGCAGATCATCCATTTCCATCTCTTCCTGTCCGCTGCATCTTCCTCTGTCTACATATGACACTAATCAAAGAAAATTAGTCTCATGTTGTCTCAATGCACCTCTGCCACTCTCTCTTCCCCTTTGAGTATGTTTGTGCATAGGGTTCCCTCCCTCCCTACTCTATGCTGACACGATGCAATGCAGATGCCTATTTAGACAAAAGGTGGGCAAATGAGAGACCTGGGGAAGAAAATGAGAAGAGGATCAATGGTTAGGGTTATGCGATATATTGGTTAGCTTTTCGGTATTGGTCAATAATTGGTTTAAAATACGTTATCTGTATCTGGACAGATATCGATATTATGCCTGATTTGTCACACTGATATAATGTGTTTATCGTGCCAATGGCAACGACATGCGCTGATGTTTGGAAATGTTATGCAAAAAGAATGGGTGCATGTTTTCTCTGTTTAAGATGAAGTAATTTGTGTTCATCTCTGTCAGAGAACCCAGACACCTGGAAAACAGTGTAGTAATAAATCAGGACAGGTACAAATTATAAACCACTGTTTGTTTGGTTTTTTTTTTAGATGTTTGCAATCTGCAGCTGCACCAAACATCAGTGAAACGAAAAATATTATCAGTATCAGCGTAAATGTACAGAGGAAGGTTAGGGCCTTGTGAAAAAATTATTGGAGTTCTGAGATTGAATCCAGAGTTCAGAATTTAATCTCTGGACTCCAGTAAATGTTTCATGTGGCCCTAATTGTCTTCCGTAGAGAGGACCATAGAAATGATTGGATATCGGCAAAACAATTCTTGATTGTGCATCATCCACAATAGTTTTAACAATACACTGTATTGAGCTTTCATTTTTAAATCTTTCTCAATTATATGTTGAGGTTGCCCCCCCCCCCAACTCCCCAGTTCTGCATTCAGCTTTATCTTGGGGGGGCTCTGGTTGGAATAAGGGGGTCTGAGCCCTCCCCCCGAACCTCTCTGTAATTCAAACCATGAGTAACGGTACCAATGTCTGTGATGATTTTAATCATTTAATTGCCAAATGCTTAACAATAATTGTTTGTTTTTGCTGTTGTCCAATTTAGTTTTTAACCAGGCCAAACTAAAACTTAGAAAGTGGAGTGGATGGGTAATGGATGACCTTGTCCATCGTTCTGATTGTAGAGGTGTATTTGTTCCCTTGAATGGTTGCAGTTGTTGTTTCTCACCGTTGTTGACTGACTGACGTCATTTCTCGTTCGTTCTACTTCTCTATGCATATAGTAAGTACGGTGACATGTCAGATCCGTTTATCTGCCTTCAGATGTCCAGCTAAACGGTGCTGTGGGAAACGCAACAGCAATACGAACCGGGGAAAAGCCCGTCGTCCCAGGACTTGCATTTCATCAACACTTAACACGGCGGTGCAGATCTGGACTGATTCCTGGGTACCAGGGCCGACCCTGGTGGATTTCGTACTCACGAAGTTCTACAACATGGCAAAATCCACAACAACGATACGCGTGAACAGGAAACGGCGGCTTTGTACGCGAGTACAATTTCCTGTTTGAATTGATTACAAACAAAACGTTGGTGTAGTGTCATCTTTCGTTGACCCCCCGCCCCGGGCGCTCTGTGGAGCTTGGTCAAATCTGGAACGGATGACGTAACTGTGGCTGTGCATGGTTACAGGACTACCGGGCAGTTTTTTTTTTTTTGGGGGGGGGGGCTTGTTTAACAGAAATGGGTTTTAACATGACATCACAGACCCCCCCCCCCCCCCACTGCTTGCTACCGTTTTATTGTTTCCCAAGAGACGGACACTCGGATCCAGACTTATTCATAATGGCAGCCATGTTTTGTGTGTGTTGCAAGAGGAAAAAACAAGTGTGTGTGTGTGTGTGTGTGTGTGTGTGTGTCTGTGTTGTGTTAAGATAGCGATGACAGAGCTGTGTTTGGGTCAATCTGTTGTTGGTCAACTGTTTTTTGAATACTTTTCGATGTTTTCCAGGTGTTTTGTAGCTTTGTTGTGTGAGGGTTTTCACAGTAGTACGTACGCCGTTTCATAGTTCAGTATCGTAGACCCTCACTGTAGCCCTGCTTACTTAATACGGTTCAGCCATTGATAAAAAAAAAGAAAAGAAAAGTGCCTGCTTCATTTCAGCCCAACAAAGCTAATCTGTTCCCACCGTTTTATTTTCTGTATTGTGTAATTGGTTTGAATTGTCATTATTTATTATGTGGATGACTTGAGAGAAATAAAGGTGTTGAAAATGTGCCTGGGATTGCTTCTTTTTTTGTGATTCAGTAAGTTTATTTTTTCGAAGGACACTGTCATGAGAAAAAAACATGTAGATTGAAACAGAATTTACTGTTTCATTATTACGTTATACCCGGGTGTATTACCCGGGGTAGTCCAACCCTGGGGGTCGTCCTCTGTGTAGAGTTCGCACGCTCTCCCCGTGGGTTTCCTCCGGGGGCTCGGGTTTCAGGTCAGGTGACTCGGCCGTACTAAATTGTCCGATGGTGGGTCTCTCTATCTCCATCCATCCATCCATCCATCCATCCATTATCTCTTGGATAATGGATGGATGGATTATCACGTTATTCCAGGGAGCGCTGCCCATCCACTAAGCAAGGCTTATACTGCCCTCTTGTGGTGAAATTCAGGCCTACCAGCGAAAAAAAGGAGCATTAGAGCCAGGATCTATTGAGTGGAACCTGAAAGATCATCCAATGTGAAAACACACACACACACAAAGCGACTCAAAGCACTACTGCACACTGTATTACATACACATCGTTGGAAACCTGCCTCTGCTGTGAAACTGGATAAATGCATGCTGTGTCGGGAACATTTGCGATGCAGCCATGTGACAAGACATGACATGACGTGTCATTTCTTATCAGTGCTTATGCAGCATTTCCTATGACTATGAATCCGGAGTTGACAAGTTTAGTAGGATTTAAATAGCAAGGTTGATTTTTCTGCTCATAAAGCAACACCGATGTATGTATGCCTTGCCGAAACTCAGCTAAACGCACCCAGAGCCATATGACGTATGACTGGTCTGCGTATGTGCATTGCTTGCATGGTTTTGTGTCATTGTGCGAAACGATGGTGGTCTAGAGAAACATGGCAGCGAGCTCTTGTGACGTCATCAGCAGCAGAATAAGGGAATGACTTGCTGAGTCTATTTACAAAGAACAAAAGAAAAAAATGCAGAGAAATCAATAATATCTGTCTGTCCAACCAGTGACGTGCAGAGGTTATCAGCACTCTTGCCAATGTCCCAGTTCTTCATCGTTCTTAAGCAGAGGGAGCGGGACTATGGTGTGGCTTCAAGCCCTCACACCCAGCTCTCAGGGAACCAACATGCAGCCAACATCTGCAGACTTGCTCGGGGAGATCACAAAGACCTCAATGTTCTCTTGACTATTGTTCTGTACACTGGTTTGGGTGTGATAATGGGTGTTTCTTACAAATGCGGTTGTTTTCATGTGCATATTTTCCCACCGTTGCTTGCCAAGGACCCTTATCTCCCATCGGCATATGCGTGGCATTATCTAAGTCTATTTGTTTCGCAGCATGAACAGCGGTACACCAGCATGGCTATAACTTCTGCACACGAGGTACTAAAATACATTGCCACTGAAATTAAAAATTTTCCTGTCATTCAGCTCAAAATACATTTCTTGCCACTCGTGGGGTGTGACACTTGGGTGTGGTTCCGCGTCGGCTGGAAGCGGAGAGAGCGTGGGCCGACGGAGAACAGATGCAATCAGCCTCAGGTGTGCCAAAATTAAACCGTACCACAGTGAGAGAGAGAGAGAGAGAGAGAGAGAGAGAGAGAGAGAGAGAGAGAGAGAGAGAGAGAGAGAGAGAGAGAGAGAGCGAGAGAGAGAGAGAGGGAGGGGCGGGGCTCCAGCATCCAAGTGCACCAGACCGTGAAGTAAAGGACTGTAAATAGAGACACTGAAAATAAAAGCCCGTTTTCACCGCCTAACTTATGTCCGCCTCTCCATCCTGAACCCTCCCCCCACTGGCAACAATCTTGCCACAGTGGTGGCCCGCATGGCTGGTGTGGAGCAGCAAGAATCGCTAGGGCGAACCCTCCACCAGGTCGCAGACCTCTAGGAGGGCCAAGCCCTCGCACCACTAGACCCAAGTACAGTAGGCCAAAGACAGGGCTCTACCGAGGGAGCTGCCGCACTCACCTCCGGCTGGCCACCTCACCATCGGCCCGAAATCACCGTCCCAAAAATGACAACCACCGACGACCTGGGGGCGTTTCTGAGCGCTTTCCTCGCTCACCGGGGAGGCGCAAGCCGCCGCGCCTACCGGCGTCCTCCCAGGGGGGTCTCCTATGCCATCAGGGGAGTCGTCTCGCTGGAGGGACATCGTCGCCGGTTCAGGATACTCGCCCTGGAGGACGCTGGCCGTCCCTTCATTCTCACGCAGCAGCTCCCCGACACGGCGAGACTGCTGCCAGGCCCGCAGGACATCGACGACGTCCTCCACCAAGTCGCACTGGAGCAATTCATCGTCTGTCTTCCCCCTTGCGACCGCCGACTGGATCCAGTGCCCCCCCCCCCCAAGGGCCTGGCCAAAGCGGGCCCCCATAGCGTCGGACTACCTCGCCCTTCCAGCCCAAGACCGACGCAGCGAGGACCACAAGCCGGTGCCGGCGGCCTGCCCCATCCCGGCCCCGCGGAGGAGACAGGGCCGGGGCACCTACACACACACTTCACACAGCAGCACATATCCCCTACACCGCGTCCCGACCCTAACCCTTCCCTCTCCCACAGGGCGCAGCTTCAGCCTCACAAGGGGCACCTCGAACGTCAGGCCTGGGGTGCTGGTGGTGCGGGAAGCCGGGCCACTGGTGGAAGGAATGCCCTCCAATGGGGTTGGGGCAGGTGTTCCGGGTTCTTGGTCCGTCAGTCGAAACGAGTTGAACGTTTCTCTAGACAATTCACAAACATCGCTACTTTTTTTTAAAGTGTTTTAGGTCCAGACGACATTACGGCCAGTGTGTTCCGCCTCTTTGGCTCCCCACATGGACTGTTGCCAACATGCAACCGAAGCATGTTCTTGTAGAAATCGACACCTACTCAAATGTGATTCGAAGAAGAAAACCAATCATTGTACAGGTTACAATGATATATATATATATATATATATATATATATATATATATATATATATATATATATATATATATATATATATATATATATATATATATATATATAATTATTAGTATTAAGATAGATGTAGGAAAAAAACTTTAATGCATTTCAGTCCAAGCTTGTTTAGTGCGTCACGCACCATCACCTGCTGATGAGTATTAAAGTTTTTGTCCTACATCTATCTTAATATTGAGCACCTTTATCTACACCATTGATGGTTTCCGGAAAAAACCAAAACGATATATATATATATATATATATATATATATATATATATAGTTAAAAATATATATATATATACATAGAAAATATATGTTGTAGCCTTGGGGGTCATCCCGGGTCGTCCTCTGTGTGGAGTTTGCATGTTCTCCCCGTGTCTGCATGGGTTTCCTCTGGGTGCTCCGGTTTCCTCCCACAGTCCAATGACATGTAGTTAAGGTGAATCAGCCATACTAAATTGCCCCTAGGTGTGCATGTGTCAGCCCTGTGATGGACTGGCGGCTTGTCCAGGGTGTCTCCCCGCCTGCCGCCCAGTGACTGCTGGGATAGGCTCCAGCATCCCCACGATCCCCATCGGGATAAGTGGCTTGGATAATGGATGGATAAATATTGATTGAGAGAGATAAGCTGCTTTTGCAGCAGATAAAGCACACTTGTATTTCAGTAAACACTCATGCCACGATAGGTAAAAAACTTCCAATTGTAATTTTCGCTATTTACGTTCCAGTCTCCTGCAGGCCCGCTTAAGAGCACGTGTCTCATCATTATACCAGGGTGTCAGCCTCTTTAGTCACCTAGCTCTGGAAGTGAGAGGTGCAACTTAATCGATGAGATTGGAGAGGGCCACATTTAAGTCACTAGTGAAATTTTCAACAGAGTCAGTCACTATAGTGAAAGGAGCCAAGACTTTCAGGCAGCTGCTGGCCAAATGCAGCTACAGTGGAGGAACCAATGTGGTGAATGGCAATTAACATTTGTGCCAACATTAACAGGACAGGCCAATAATGCTTCAAATTAAAAGAAAATTATCTGACAGCAGATGTGGTTGGCAAGACAATCAGATCAGAAACAGCTATCCCTTTAGATAAAACCAAATCAAGGGTGTTACCACTGCAATGAGTCAACTCCTGAACAAACTGAACGAACCCAAAAGTATCAACTAGCACCAGAAAGGTTTTACTTAGAGGATCAGCAGCCTTATTCAGATGAATATTGAAATCACCAATAATTAGAATCTCCTCAGATTGAGTAACAAGACCTGAGACAAATTCAAGTAGTGAGTATAGTGAGTAACAGCCAGGAGGCCGATAGAGTGTCACATTTGGACTGAGCCAAGTCTATTCATGACTGAGGGAGATGAACCAAGAACAAGAGCCTCAAAAGACTGGAATTTAGATTCAAGTCTGGAAGTCAGATTGAAAATGATTTAGATATTAAGGCAACACCCCACCTTGTTTATTTGCCCAAGCTAGATGGGCATAAGTATAGTTGGGTGGGGAAGCTTCATTTAAGGGAGGGAAAACATTTGGTTTCAGCCATGTTTCACATAACCCAATCATATTGAAACTATGTTCAAGAATAAGGTCATTTATTAGTAAGGCTTTGGTAGACAGTGATTTGATATTTATGAAGCCAAATTTACGCATCCTGTTGAAGTGATGAGTAGTAGGCTAGCGCTACCAATAAGTGAAATATTAATCTGAATTAGACACTTTGTTGACAGTTTTAATGACCAACGCTTTGGATGATATGTGGTCACATTTTTGACAACATTAGATATTTGGTTCTGTAGATTATTAGGTACTTCATTGCACATTTCCCCACCACCAGTGGTAGGAATGATTATTAGATTATTGCGATTCACACATTTAGGAGAGGAGAGCTTGGGAGCAACACAGCAGGGTAGGGAGACGGTCTCAGTGTTATAGACCAATCTGTCAGTCTGATAAGCTACACTATGAGAAATTCCCTGACGAAATATGTTAAACTACTTGACTCCGCATCCACACTAGTAGATTTAAACCTAGTAGGCTCTCTAATCACCTGCAACCTGCTGAATGATAAGTCCCTAATGTCAAACTAAACATAAACAGCTATCTATATTGCTAGACAAAAGAGTGGTGCCATCCCTAGTAGGGTGAATGCCGTCCGCTTTCAGCAGGTAAGGGCGGCCCCAGAAAGACCAGTTATCAACAAAGCCAAATCCCTGCTCATTACAGTAACGAGCCAGCCAGCGGTTCATTGAGGTGAGCCTACTGTACATCTCATCATTACCCCTCACAGGCAAGGAACCAGAGACAATTAATCGATGCTGACACATCTTTTTAACAAACTCAAGCGTTCTGACTAGGCTGGCTTTTGTGATCTCTGCTTCAACCTAGCAATATTGGTGCTGATATGAATAACAATGTTGCTAAAAGTCGTGGTGCTGTGTGCCTGGGTTCCCTGATTCTCCCTCCGTGATGCCAGCACCCTAAGATTAGCCTCTATGTCGGAGACTCTGGTCCCAGGTAAACAGTGAACCAAGGATGGCGAAGTGTTGTGTTGCTAAGGGACCACTCGAAGACACACGTCTGTTAGCATACGCTTCTTTACTTGAACAACCCACGTCACACTCCTTCTCCCCTCTTACAGTCACTTACATTCTATCTTGTCCTCTAGCTCCCCCTACTGTCCTCCAACTGCATCAACTCAAGACATCACACGAAGCTAACCTAATATTGCAGGTAATGGACTCTCCTATCACTAGCGTGCGTTGCTTTACTCTGTCGACAGGAGGGGGAGAAGCACGATGGCCGGTAGCACTACCAACAGGGCTGGGGAGTGGCAAAAACCGGTTTGCAGTCGGGAGAAGTGACTGCAGACCAGGCCACACGACCGATGGCTTGCTCTTGCGAGCCTTCCCACGCCGGTAAACAGAGACAAACTCCGCCACATCTGCCGACGAAGCTGAGCTAATGCTAACAATAGCAGGCCTGCTGTCAGGCCCGGGGCTAAGGCTATCTGGAGTGCCCGTCACATCTAACGTAATCCTAGCCGAAAGCAGCTGCTCTAACTCACGGACACGTCTCTCTTAATAGAGACAATATATCTGTAACTATGGAACAGTCAACACAAACCATAATTTTAACGAGGCTGCTTTGACTGCGAATATAATAGAGCTAACTGCTAAGCTAGGCTAAGCTCAAAGCTAGTAACACACTAGGAACCGGAAGCTGTCTACTAAACACGAGTCGTATGAAAAAGAAAACTAGAGAATCTAGCGATAAGTGAACTAAGCACAGAAAATAGCTAAATCAGAACAAATGAAGAGGTTAGGGCAGAATATAGTGAGGAGATAGTAAAAAAATAAACAAAAGTTATTGATCTCATAAAGGCAGGAGCTGGAAACAGCTGGGAGTGATGTCCACGGACCAACACCGAAGGGTATATATATATATATATATATACATCGTTTTTTTTCGAAACCGTCAATGGTGTTATAAGTGCTCAACTAATGAGGAGCGGAATATCAAGACAGATACAGGAAAAAACGTTTTAATGCATTGCAGTACAGGCCTGTTTCGTGCGTCGTGCACTCAGGCCTGTACTGCAATGGATTAAAACTTTTTTTCCTGTATCTGTGTTATATGTGTGTGTGTGTGTGTGTGTGTGTGTGTGTGAGTAGAATCTGTCAATAGAGATTATGTGTTGACTACCACAAGGTGAACGATGTGTCAAAATTTGATGTCTATCCAATGCTGCCAGTCGACAAAACTCCTGGAATGGCTCGACTCCTCTAGCTTTTTTACGACACTGGATTTAACCAAGGGCAACTGGCAGAATCCCTTATCGCAAGAGTCTAAGGAAAAGTTGGCTTTCTATATGCCAAGTAGTTTGTGCCAGTTCATGACACTTCTGTTCAGACTGTCGGGGCTCCAGCGACGTTTCAACGCCTCATGGACATAGTGCTGCGGCCGCGTGATGCATATGCTGCAGCCTACTTGGATGATGTTATCATCCACAGTAACATTTGGGGGCAGCATATGCAGCAGGTGGCAGCACCGCTCGACTCCTTGTGGTGGGCGGGGCTTACGGCCAACCCGAAGAAGGCAGCGGGAGGTATGGTATCTAGGCAGCGATTAAAGTGGGTCGGAGCTACCCGGATCCCGACACCGGCACTTCACCTCCTCCCCCAAGTCAACCGGAGCTGAGATCCGGCACTCTGTAGACAGGAGTAATTTCAACCTTTTTCTCACAGTACAATTTAAAACAAAAAACATGATGCAGCCAATTCACAAGCATTACAAAATAAATCGCAAATAAAGTCGTTCTTCTATTTTTATACTACTTTACTTTTTCTAAAAGTTTGAATGATATCGCGTCCTCACGTGACCCGCACCTGCCTGCTGTCTGGTTTCACCAGACTTGACATCAAAAGAGACTGGCTTCACACTCATGGGTCAGGGTCAGTTCACCGCACCAGGCAGACAAGACTCGAGAGAGCGTCAACCTGCTACCTGCACTATTATCTTGGATTGGGGGGCATAAAGAGTGAGTATCTTCAGTGTATTTCCAATAGTTTTGTCTAGCTCTGCTGTGGTTTTCATTCAAGCAACTAACGTTAGCGAACGTAACGTTAGCTAGCTAGCTAATGTAACCGGTTATTTTCTTGCCCGGTGCGGGATTCGATACGGGGTGTACTGCACCACAAGGCGACATAACTAACCGCTCGGCTAAAGGGTCAGACCCGTTAGCTAGGGACTAACGTGTCTTATTAGTAGTTTACACTAACTAGCTATCTTCCACCCGGTAACGTTGCTGGCTAGTTGTTTGAATGCTGCTAGGCAAACTAACTATCGGTAGCGTCCGGTAACGTTACCGGTAGCTAGCTAGTTATGTTTGTCCAACCTTAGCTCTGGCCATGCAATATTTTCATTCAAATAACTAACTAGCTAGCAAACGTTAGCTACCGGTAGCTATTATTAGCTAACAATGCTAACGTCGGGACTACTGGACCAGTGGTCAGCTAGCCTAACGTTAGCTAGCTACCTATCACTCCCGCACTTTTGCCCACCTCTCTAATACAGAGATCCCCCACTTACCAAATCCCACTTTAACCCCTGTATCTAGGGTACCTTAGGTGGTGGGTTGGTGTGCCCCCAGGTAGATAAGATGGCAGTGATTGCAGCCAGCTAAAGGCATGAGAGAAAAAAGCAGGTGAGGGCATTCGTGGGACTCGCCGGCTACTACAGGTGTTTCATCCCTGCTTTTGCAGAGTTGATCTGACCAACCTCACCCAAAAGGCTGCCTCAGATCCGGTCCATGGGACGGAGCAGTGTCAGGTTGTGTTCGAGAGGGTTAAACAAGCCCTCTGTGGGAGCCGCTGCGCCACACTCCTAACTTTTCTCTCCCTTTTGTCTTGGACAGAGGTCTAGGTACCGTTTTGTCCCAGGAGATGGAGGGAATTTATCGCCATGTGCTGTACATCAATCGTAAGTTGGCAGAGAGAGAGGAAGTACAGCACCATAGAGAGTCTCTAGCCATCAGATGGATGGTCAGTGAACTCCGCTTTCTACCTCCTGGGGTGCTCATTCACCATGCCCCACTCCAGTGGCTCTTCTGCACGAGGATGTCAACGCACTGATCACCCATTGGTGTCTGGCCTTACAGCCTTTAAAGTTCAAGGTGGTCCGTAGGCCAGGGGTGCAGATGGATGTGGCCAATTTCCTCTCTCTCTTGGGGGGGGGGGCTGGCTGTTGGCCAGATATTGCCCTGACCTAAGTTGGGCAGCGGGGTATTTGGTAGTGGGGTGTGGTTTAGCGTTGGCTGGAAGCGGAGAGAGAGGGGGCATGGGTCACAGGAGAGTAGACACCATAAGGGAGGATGACTAGTGATCAGCCTCAGGTTTGCCCAATTAACAAACAGTGCAGCATCAGCAGTAATGCGGACGTTGTACCGGACTGTTGTGGTGAAGAGGGAGCTGAGCCAGAGGGCAAAGCTCTCAATTTACCAGTCAGTCTTCGTTCCAACCCTCACCTATGGTCATCAGCTTTGGGTAGTGACCGAAAGGGTGAGATCGCGGATACAAGCAGCTGAAATGGGTTTTCTCCATAGGGTGTCTGGGCTCAGCTTTAGAGATGGGGTGAGGAGCTCGGACATCCGGAGTGAGCTCCAAGCACAGCCGCTGCTCCTTCGCATCGAAAGGAGCCAGTTGAGGTGGTTCGGACATCTGATTAGGATGCCTCCTGGGCGCCTTCCTTTGAAGGTTTACCAGGCATGGCCAACAGGGAGGAGGCCCCAGGGTAGACCCAGAACTCGCTGGAGGGACTACATGTCCAATTTGGCCTGGTAACGCCTTGGGATCCCTCAGGAGGAGCTGGAGGGCGTTGCTGGGGAGAGGGACGTCTGGAGTGCCCCACTTAGCTTGCTGCCACTGCGACCCGACCCCGGAGAAGCGGCTGATGATGAATGAATGAATGAATGCTTTATGTGTCATGGTGATGCTGGGTCCTGGGCTGACTAAAATGGACATGAATGTGAACATGGGTGGAAACAACACAAGAGAACAAGAAAGCCAGATGCCGCTCTGGAGCAGAGAGTAAGAGAGCGAGGCAGAAACGGCTGTAGCACCTGAGTGCACCGGCCCGTGCAAGTAAAAGACTTTGTAAATAGAGACACTGTAAATAAAAGCCTGTGTTCACCGCCTAACATGTGCCTCTCCATCCCGAACCCTCCCACTGGCAACAGTCTTGTCACACGGGGAATTTCAGGTAAAAGTCTATATTCTACACACCTGCTTCAGTGTAATTCCACAAAAACCAGCACAAAGCAGTAAAGTCTTTAAAAGTATACGACTCCCATGCATCCTTTTTATGCGCCTCTCAAACTGCATCTTGGATACAGGGGAGTGTGCTAGCCAATGCACCTCAGGGGGCCTATAGTGCCCCGGGTCCCTTCACTCCCAAAGACTCAGCTTAGAGATGTGGTCTACTCCATCCAGCCAACCAAGCACTATTAACATAACACTGAGCCCATGATTAATCCCACTGCAGCGGAGCACTTTATGAGTCTGATACATTGGCCCTGTGTTCACCCTGACTCTTTTATGGCACACTACAGACATCTAACCCCGAACAGAGATGTGTTGTTTGCCCATACACTACCTGTCACTGACCAAGAGTCGCCATTAAATCACTGGCGTTTCCTCCTTTACCGTTGACCACGTAGGGCGTAGGCCTTACTGACCTGGAAACAATTTTCTTGCAAGATTAAATTTAATGATAGATGTCTCTCCCAAAACAAAATGTTTCTTAATTGAGAACAGGCTGCAACACAAATAAGCGGTAATTGGTTATTAATGGTGAAACATAATGTTTCTGATTGCAGTGTGACTCGTTTATAATTACTGTAGTTTTATATGCCAAGCTGGTTTAATTAGGATGTTTTCATCAAATGTTTGCGTGCTGGATTAGTGTTTCAGACCCACAGGAATGCGACGAGAGCATAATGAACGAAGAAAAGGATGCCCTCTTGCAAATTGTCAATTAGGATTAATTGTGCTGTTTACTACAGTCACTGCTGTATTCCATCCAAACCCCAAGCTCTGCTGGTATGCTGCCTAAACCTAAGGCTTGTGGGACTGAAACGGGTCAGACCCAGAGGGCTTCATAATCTCATTAATTTCTCCAACACATAGAAGTCGGATAGGTGCCAATATACAACAACCCCTAGTCTTAGAAAAAGAAGGAAAAAACACTGCAAAAACTAAATGGGGATACCTCAGGTAAAGTACATGCCTCTTCATGGATACACGTAGATACAGAGTAGCAGAAAGGATTTACAATGACCACTAACGAGGCACTAAATGAACAAACGAGTTAAAGTGAAACAGCGAAGGAAATATAGAATGATTTACTTAATACGGATGCCCCAGAAATAGGCCTACTTAAAACGTTCGGGTGGATTCCTTCCCACACGGCTGCCATGGTGTTGTTTTGATTTTCCAGAAAAGACAAATGGGCTTTCAAGTGGGTGAAATTCTGCAAATGTCTGCAACACGGCCAAAAAGGCAGTGACTGGCTTTAGTTGTTGTTTTTTTTGCTGAGTTCTGTACATTTAGGCCCATGCAAAATACACCTCTGCTTCTAGTATTGCTATTTATTTATTTATCTATCTATTTATTTATTTATTTTGGTATAAAACTATTCTTCACATGTTGGCCTCTCATGTTTCCTTGCTCAGGTTCAAGTCACGTCCAGCGTCTCACCAAAATAAAATATACTGAACAGCGCAGCTCTTTCAGAAGGTACGCGCACGGACGCACGCGCACGCACACACACACGCACACACACACACACACACACACACACACTAATCCCAAAGTTTGTAGTGGTTGTGTGGGAAAAAGTGTGCCACCGGAGAGCCATGTGGAGTTGCTTTTGAAAATGCTTCCCAACGCAAAAGGAGAAAAAAAAGGAAAGAAAAAAAAAGGAAAAAGCCCAAATCGCGTCATGGCGCGCAGCGGCGGTGGAGCCTTTAATCCATCCTTCTCTTTCTGAATCCACCCCCCCCCCCCGTTTTGAAAACTACCGAGCTCTCTTTCACTCCTTCTCTCTCTCTCTGTCTCACACATACACACATACACACACACACACCATACTGCAAAAGCTTGAATACTTCCTATTTAACTTGTAGTCGTCGGTACTGTTATTCTCAGCCACCTGTGTTAACTTCAGACCGGAGTATGTTTTGGTCACTGCTGTGCGTAATCGTGTCCCTGGCGTCCATGCCGGCCGGTGCTCAGACGTATAACAGGTACGTCGTCGGGTGCCCCGCTCGGTGCGATAAAGCCATGTGCCCCAGGCTGCCGCCGGACTGCCCCGCCGGACGGAGCCTGGACGCCTGCGGCTGCTGTCCGGTCTGCGCGTCCGGCGAGGGCGAAGCCTGCGGCGGCGCCGGCAAACTCGGGGACCCGGTGTGCGGAGAGGGGCTGGAGTGCTCCGTGTCCGGCGGGGTGGGCTCCTCCGCGACGGTCCGGAGGAGAAGCAAGAGCGGCGTTTGCGTGTGCAAAACCACCGACCCGGTCTGCGGCAGCGACGGGGTGTCCTACCGGAACGTCTGCGAGCTCCGGCGAGTCAGCGACCGGGCGCAGCGGCTCCAGCAGCCGCCGGTCATCTTCATCCAGCGCGGGGCTTGTGGGAAAGGTAAGAGGAGGCTTGCTGGGGGGGGGGGGGGGGGGACGCTTCTCGCTTTTGCCCTGCTCGCGTTTTCCCTTTTGCATCCTTCATCCTCAACTTGTAGCCTGCTCATCCACACCGTTTCCAGGTGGCTTCTGTATCAAAAGTAATGGTCTTTGCCACTTAAGCTACTTTACGCCGCTTGCTCGCTGCTATTGAACGTGACTCCTGGACTCTGTATACAGATGTTATACAGCTGCATTCGGGGGGGCAACAACCCCCCCCACCAACCCCACTCCATGTGACTCTAATAACAAAGACCCTGAGTCTCATGCTTTACAACTAGACTCAACCGGATAAACGATGCTTTTTCAGTTTTGCTCGGTTGAATGAAGTTTTGATTCTCAGTGTGGTTGTATGGCTTACCTCCGGCATGCACAGCCAACTGTCCCATATACACATTTCTCTTGGGGGAAAATAAATTAGTTTACAATTGCAGTGTAGAATTACACATAGACTTGCAATAGGCCTATGCAAAATGAGTGTTTGAGTGTGGATGTGTCCCGATCACAGACCATGCTGCCTCCCCTATTAGTTTTGATAGAGTTGCACAGCCCGGCCCTGAATGCAGGTTATTATAAGCAAGATTATTTCATGCACGGGATTGGTGCGTACGTGTGCTTGTTTGTCTCTTGGAAATTCACTGAGTCAGAGTTGTCTCGTCTATTTCGCCGCTGTTCTTTCCTCTCTCTCTCTCTCTCTCTCTCTCTCTCTCTCTCTCTCTCTCTCTCTCTCTCTCTCTCTCACACTCACTCACTCACTCACTCACTCACTGTTTGTCTGCCTGTTGCTTTCAGTCTGTCTCTCTCTCTTCCTGTTGCATTATGGACACATGGGAACCACATCTCTCATGAATCACAGTCAGCAGTCATAGTTCTGGCACCATTAAATCTCTCACTATTAAAAAAAAACATTTTTAACAACAGCTACATTAGAACTCAGCGGAGGTGATGCGAAGTAAGTAGCCCAAATGTCTTTTGAAAAGTTTCCCGACCACATGAAAACAACGGGGCCAAAAAAAAAAGAAAAGAAGCGCAGTTCCCGACAGAGAGCGATGGGGCAATTTTCATCCTCAGATTTCTCAGGCATACAAGCGTCATTGCTGATTAAGTCTTGCCCAAGCGGATAACTGAGTGTGACAAGCCCCGTGATTCCTGCAGCACAATGACACTTGTCTAAAAAGTGTCCCCTTAAGACAAGTGGCATAAACTCTCCAGCAGGCCCAGTGATCACCTTCAGCTCTGCAGGGCAAGGAATGACTCAGATGGGCGATATGAGATTGGCTCAGTCCAATGTGTTGGTAAACAATACCGTCTATAGAACTGTCTCTGTTTTAGTGTCTAGGGTAACACAGGCGGCATGATCAGTTTAAATGCCTCCCATCCACCTCCTCTGGCCTTCGCCTCAGACAGGATTGTGCATGAAGGCACTGTCACTAACCGATCCATACCGGAAACCTGATTTGTTCTAACCTCAGCCTAACCCTAAGCTTAGCCATGTTTACCCTGCACCTGCACAAGCCAACAACAACAACATGGCACATGCATAGAACAACATGGCACATGCATAGAACAACATGGCCCATGCACAGAACAACATGGCCCATGTGTAGAACAAATCAAGTTTCCAATACAGATTGGGCATTGACAGGCTCAACGAGGTCTAGATGCCGAACACGGAAAAGACCCTACAGGGCGCCACTCATAACTCCACAACCTAGCCCCACACTATGAACACACTCGAGATTACAGCTTTTATGACGTGTTCTTGCGTCTGTAGATGAAAATGTTGATCATGCAATCTGTTTGACTTGGCAAGTAAATTTAGGTCAAATGCTGCTGTGCCTTTGGAGTGTTTTTTTGGTTTAGATTACTCATTTTTGACCCTGATTTCCATTTATAGGCTGCTGAAACAAACTGATAGTGAAGAATTTCATGAGTGGTATACCAGACCTGACAGTCAATAAAGGTGCTGGCACAAGGATGCTGAAGTGCACTTTTCATGCAATCCATTTTAATTTACATCCAATGGAAAATCAAACGTAGCCGCTGAGTGGCTGGGATTTGGTCTATATTACTTGGTATGATTTCCTGGTGTAATTTGACAGAGTGTAGTATGTTCCCTCTGAGACTCTGTACATTGAGGCACGTTCCTCTCCTCTGACTTTTCCCCACCACTGTGAGATGAAATGTGCTCTATTCTTTGTGTTTCTTGCATTTTTTTGTCCATTGGGCCACCTCTGTTTCCATGTCAATCAGAATACCCCCCCCCTCTCTGTCTGTCTGTCTCACCCTCTCTAGCCACCCTCATTTTCCTCTCTGTTCACTCTTTCTTGGATTTATTGTTTGTGATCATCTATGTGCTCATTAGTTTATCCACTTCTTAGGTGCCTATTGCATTGCAGCCCTGCCATGAGCTCTTTTGGTGCATCCTTCCTCTGGTTTAACTTGGCTGTGCTACAATTACCAAGTCAAACACGACTGAAGTTTTTCACACTGACATATTCAGATCTCTAAAGGGCAGAGGGTTTGAGGATTGTTAAGGAAGTACTTATTGCGTATCACTTTGACCCAGATATACTATTTTGAACTTTAAAATGGACTGACTTTGGATCGACTATACGAATGAGAGTATGACAGTTTTTAAAAACTGTGACATTCTTGTGTTTATTTGCCATAAGCCTTCCATATTACTACGTCACAGATTAACACATTGATCTCAGTGTGGTAGCTAAGTTATAACACTGTAATTTGAAAATGATTGCTACTTATTTGAGACTAGATAAGTTTGAGTCCCAGCTGTTGGACTTTTTTTTTGTTTTTTTGGAGCATTGTATGTGCCTCTGCTCTCTGATAGCCTTGACCATATACTAAGGAAGGGGGGATTTGTCAAATTCCTGGTAAAAAAAGAAAAAAAAAGAAAAGAAAAACTGTTGTGAATAATGACACATCGGTGAATCTTTTAGGGAAAGTAAAGGAAATTTTGGCTGCAAAAGTGATTTGCAAATGGAATAAAAACCCATGTGGGCAATGGTAAGGTTATAAAGAGGCAGAGTAAGTGGAAAAATATGGTTTCTCGTGATTTCTTTCCATATTTTCTATCTAGGTTGACGTATAATGGAACCCATGCACCAACATTATGAACAGAAATACTAAACTGTCGATGTACTGCCCAGCGTTAATGCATTATTGTTGCCACCTGGTGGTAATAAATGTTACTGCATTTAATTTGAGTGACGTTTTTGGACTCAGTTCAGTTTCGCTTTGTGAAGCAAGTCAGCAGCAGCATTCACCAGCTATTGTTACAGAGCTTTTGGAAAATATATCTGTAAATGGCATTATTACTTATATTTTTGAGTATTCAATATCCTTGCGGCTCTAAATGTGTGAGGCGTTTACTAAAAATCGTCGTGATATTAACGCTAATTTCCTTTAGCCGTCTATGGAGAATTACATTGCAAATTAGCATTAGCTAATGAGCTCTATGTTCATTTTTACATAGAAAGTTTGCAATCGTGTAAATTCTGTCAGGGCTCACTTTAGCTTTATTTCTAAATTAATATTCATGTGTATGCAGTTGTATAACTAGCAATATGCGGTTGTATTTCTTTGTTTTCAGTTTTACAGTATTTTCTATGTAGGAGAGAATAAAGGGCCTCAACCGGACCTCGGCTTTTGTCTCTCATTTGGAGGACTGTTAACTATCTGTCAAACTAAGCAGTAACGTTTGGAGAGGACAGAATTGTAAAAAGACATTCTTCACAGCGAGCTCTGCAGACAAGTGAAGATCATATCACACAAATTCTGTACCATACAGAGCATCTGTAGCACAGAGCTTCCAGTAATACAGATCGTCATCATGGCTCCTCCTATGGAAGAAGACACAGTGGTAGAATCTCTAAAGACGAGATCACGATATTCTGCTTCCATGAGCTCAGGCAATCTTACCTCATCATCCATTGCTGCTGCAAGAGCACGTGCAAAGGTGAAGCTGCACATGTGCAATATTTATTTTGCACAGAAGGAAGCTGACATATTAAAACAACAAGCAGAACAACTTAAGAAAAAAGATGAACTGGATGCAGACCTTCATGTGCTAAAATCAGTGAAGGCAGCTGCAGCCGCACAAGCTGAAGCTCAAGCTTTTGAGTCATATGTATATGAAAGTGACGAGCCACAACAGCCCTGGCTAGACATCAAAATGACACCTCATGGAGCAGTTCAATGCACCATGGAATGTGTAAAACAACATTCTGAAATAGATTTTTCTGTACACTCATCTCACCAGGCAAACCCATCTAAACCTACCTCTTCATCAGTGCACGGAACAAAGAGGATGCAAGCTGAGTAAATACAGCAACCAAGAGTTTCAAAACTTGCCATTTCAACCTGCTAGTCAATTCCAGGTAAAGAAATTGTCTCACATCAGCATAGTTGAGGTGCAAGCCTAAAGAGAGAGCCTAATATTTGGAGCTACAATCCTCATGTAGGGAATCAATCCAGTGGCTTTCAGCTTCTCCATCTTCAACTCAATATATCCACATTCAGGCAATTGATATGTCATCCTACAGAAACATCTGATCTGACAAAATATCTGATGTGATGAGATGGTCCCTTCTGGTCTACTGAAATTTGATGACCAACTGGAGAATTATTGGGCCTGGAAGGCATCCTTTCAGAGCTCAACCAAAGACCTGAACCTGTCACCTCAAGATGAGCTTGACCTTCTTCCCAAATGGCTTGGAATGCAGTCAGCTGAACAGGTTAAGAGAATAAGAGTTGCTTATATACACAATGCAACTACAGGTCTTAACATGGTGTGGCAGATACTTGAGGAGTATTTTGGAGCACGTGAGATAATAGAGCACACACTCCTAAGAAAGACAGAGGCATTCCCCAAGATTGCAAACTGAGAAAATCAACGTTTGAGAGAGCTTGAAGACCTTCTATCGGAGCTGGAAGCAGCTGAGCTAACATGGAGTCAGTCCTATTATAATAAAACGCCCATATAACCCCCAAGAAAGATGGGTTACTGTTGCATTAAGGTTCATGAAAGATAATTGCGTTCCTTATCCTCGTTTCTCCTTTTTTGTTAGGTTCATATGCGAGGAAGCAAAGACTCACAATGATCCTAGCTTTGCTTGTGTGACCAGTGCTACTTCCATTATTCCCAGAATGGAGAAAGCTGTGAAGGAGAACTACCACTTGTCCATCTCTGTCAGGAAGACAGATGTCTCATCAGAGGTTGAAACCAGTCAAAGAATATCTTCTGAAAGAGCATCAATTACCTAGATAAGCAATGCCCACTGCAAAATACGCCACATCCTTTACGGAAATGTTGCCTATTCAGGAGTAAGACCTTAGATGAAAGAAAGACTTTACTTAAGAACAAGCACATCTGCTTTCAATGCTGTACTTCCAGTGATCACATAACTAAAGACTACGATGACAGTACAGTGCAGAGAGCATGGTAGTGAAAGGTATCCCTTGGCACTACACCAGGACCACCCCCATGGAAAACTGAGCCCTAAAACCACGGAAAATCATGGTGGGGATACACAAGAGACCAGAGCTACAGCAGTAACGTCAAAGTGTACCAAAGTACGCAGAAACACAGCAAGCTCCAGATCCTTTTCAAAAATATGCCTGGTCCATGTCGTCCACCCTGATGGTCAAAAAGAAAGAGCAGTCAAGATGTATGCTGTCCTCAACGTACAAAGTAACCATTCACTGGCTAAGACTGACTTTTCTGACCTCTTCAAAATCAAAGGGAGTGTGGAAGGATACACTTTAAAAACATGCTCAGGTATCATGGAGACAACCAGAGATGTACCAACAACTTTGTGGTGGAGTCTATGGATGGCAAAATGCAACTCCTGCTTCCTTTTCTTGTTGAGTGTGATATGATGCCTGATGACAGGTCAGAGATCCCCTCACCTGAGGTCGCTCATCAATATCCCCATCTTAAACCAGTAATAGATGAAATCCCAGTAGTTGACCCGGATGCTGATATCATTCTCTTCCTTGGCAGAGATAACCCACGTGTCCATAAAATCAAAGAATGGCAAAATGGAGCCCACAATATGCTCAATGGTTGGACCAAGGGTGGGTAACAGTTGGAGAGATGTGTTACAAGGGAGTCCATAAGACAGAGATTAGTGTCTATACATTCTTCAAAATGGATGATCATCCCTCCTTAGTCCCTACACAAACAACACGCAAGTGAAAGAAAAAGTTGACTGTACCAATTACTATCAAGGTCTTCGAAGCTTTAAAGAGACATTCCAACAGGTGATGGAGATGGATAAATGGCAGCCAAGTGTTTCGGAGAACAAAGCATTATAATAAGTCAGCCCTCTCTGTCAAGGATAGGATCTTTTTGGAGATACTAGATCAACAAGTCTGCAAAGACAAATCAAATAGCTGGGTAGCCACTTTACCCTTTCGATCTACCTGTTGCCACCTCCCAAACAGGCAACAAGCTGTCAAGCATCTGTCATCCTTGCGTCACATACTAGACAAGAAACCAGAGATGAAAGAATATTTCATCCACTTCATGCAAAAGATGTTTGATGCAAATCAAGCAGAACCAGCGCCACCAGTGTAGAAAGAGTATGAGTGCTGGTACCTACCCACATTTGGAGGTTACCATCCTCAAAAACCAGGCCAAATACAGGTAGTGTTTGATTCTAGTGCAAAGCATGACAGAATTCCTCTCAATGATGTTCTCCTGGGTGGACCAGACATGAACAACATGCTTGTTCTCATTTTTTTCTGCAGTTACTACAGATGTGTAACAGATGTTTTATTGTTTCAACATCTGTAAGTAACACCGCAACTATCTGCAGGTCTTGTGATATGAAGATAATGATTTAAAGAAACCAGTGACAGCATTTAATATGATAGCATACATATTTGGCAACAGTCCATCACCTGCTGATACCATATACTGCCTGAGAAGAGCCCCGCTAGAGGCAGAAGATTTCAGCACTGATGCAAGAGAATTCATTATGCATAATTTCTACATTGATGATGGACTTGCCTCATTTGCTAGTGTAGCAGGAGCCATCAACATCCTGGGAAAGTCTTAAGCTATGCTAGCTGAATCAAACATCAAGCTACACAAAATAGCATCCAACAGCAGCAGTGTAGTGCAAACATTTCCTTCGGAAGATTGAGCTAAAGATATCAAGGATCTAGATGTCGCAGTAGAGCCACTGCCTCTTCAGCGAAGCCTAGGTCTCAGCTGGAACCTTTAGATGGACAGCTTTACCTTTTGTGTGTCCTAAGAAAAAAAGGCTGTCTACACTGAACAGTCTGTTTGACCCTGTGAGGTTTGTTACTCCAATAACCATGCAAGGAAAGGCTCTGGTGAGAGAACTCTCTTCTGAACTGTTTGATTAGGATGTTCTGCTACCAATGTCAAAACAAACCCAGTGGAAGCTATGGAAATCTTCTTTGATTGAGTTGGAGCAATTTCAGATCCAGAGATCTTACATCCCCATGTCTCTGGCCACAACACAATGCAGAGAGCTGTGTCTCTTCTCAGATGCGTCCACCATGGCTATAACAGCTATAGCCTATCTGAGAGTGAGTAGTACACAGGGGGATAGTCATGTTGGGTTCATTATAGGAAAATCCAGGTTAGCTCCATGCTCAGCCCACACAATTCCTCATCTGGAGCTCTTTGCCACTGTCTTGGCTGTTGAAATAGCAGATCTCATCAAAGAGGAAATAGACATCAAATTTCATTCAGTAAAATTCTACACATACAGAAAGATCATCCTTTATAACGCCTCAATGAGATTTTATGTTTACGTCTCCAACAGAGTCACATACATCAGAAAATCTTCTCAACCACAGCAGTGTTATCATATCAATACTGAGGACAATCCTGCTGATCATGGTACTCAACCTGTCCTGGCAGCAGCTCGGAAAGAAACCAATTGGTTCCTTGGGCCAGCCTTCTTGTCGAGACCTGAAAGAGAACACACTGCTGAGACAGAGAATTTTGACCTCATTACCCAGATGCAGATTAAGAAATTTGTCCTGAGGTAACAACCTTCATCACAAAGACCACTAGAAGCCAACTTGGGTCTCTCAGATTTGAGAGGTTCTCAACATGGAAGTTAATTGCTCAAGATGTTGTCAGGCTAATCCGGAAAATGCGAACAATCGCCACAGCTTCAAGCACTGACCACAGCAAGGAAGATTAATTAGCACAAGCTGCAACAATAATCATCAAATCTGTGCAACAAGATGTTCATGCCAAAGTGTTCCAGTTTCTCTCTAAAGGGCACCAAGTCCCTAAAAAGCGCACTTCAAAGATTGACTCCCTTCATAGACAAAGATGGTTTGTTGAGGGTTCAAGGTCGTATATGGGACATATCATAGGAAGAAACGCACCCCTTGATAATCCCTACAAACCACCACATTGCTGCATTATTGGTAATGCATTACCATGAGAAAGTAGCTCATCAAGGGTGCCACTTTACTGAAAGTGCAGTTAGGTAAGCTGGATTGTGAGTTAAGGCAGGGAAGAGACTTGTATCTAGTGTGATACACAAGTGTGTCATCTGTAAGAAACTGAGAGGAAGACTACAAGATCAGAAGATGTCAGACTTACCATCAGACAGGCTCGCCTTGGGCCCTCCATTCATTCAAGTTGGGTTGGATGTCTTTGGCCCTGTGACAATCGCCTCCCGCTGGACAAGAGGAGGACAAGTGGATAGTAAGCGTTGGGCCATAATGTATACCTGTCTAGACAACAGAGCACTGTACATCATAGAGGTCATAGAGTCCATGACTTCTTCCAGTTTCATCAACGGCCTCAGATGGTTCACTGCCATTCGAGGACCAATCAGAGAGCTTCACTCAGACCAAGGTACCAGTTTCATCAGGGCTTGCACAAAATCTCATGTTCAATACAGAAGATCCAGAGTTGAAGACATATCTTCAAAATAACATATGTACCTGGACTTTCATTCCTCCCCATTCCTTCCACATGGGAGGAGTATGGGAGAGAATGATTGGCATTGTTCACCACATTCTGGATGCCCTTCTCCTCATGTGAAATCTACTCATCTAACACATGAAGTACTTGTCACCCTAATGGCAGAGGTCAAAGCTATTATGAATTCAAGACCATTGGTTTCTGTATCTTCTGATCCTGACACACCTGTTGTCCTCACTCCTGCAATGCTGTTGACACAGAAGATTGATACAGTGTCTGCACCTCCAAGGGAGTTTGACCTCAATGACTGTTACAGTAAGTAGTGGAAGCAAGTTCATGGTCGTGCTGATGCCTTCTGATGACGATGGAGACGTGTACTTAATGACACTTCAGCCTAGAAGAAAGTGGCATTTAGATAGGTTTAACTTGTAGGTAGGAGATGTTGTACTACTTAAGGACTCTCAGGTCAGAAGAAACGAATGGCCCACCAGATTGATTGTTAGGACAGTACCCAGTCAGGATGGTAAACTATGAAAGGTAGACGTTAAAGTCATTCGGCAGGGCATCCCTAAGGTGTATCTACATCCTGTGTCAAAACTTGTTCTACTCCTCCGTAAAGAAACAGTATAGTAGTATAAAATATTATACCAGGCAGGGAGTGTGCTTAATGCACGGGCTTACCGCGACTTAAGCGTCCAGGCCCTGGGCTCTGACCGAGGACCAGGGGCCTTACGAGACATGTTTTACCAGGCAGGATGTTGGAGTATTTTAACCTGCTTGGTGATGCGCTTTTAAGTGTAAAAAATTTAATTTAACTGTAATTGTTTACAAGGCAGGATGTCTGAGCATGGTAACTTGCTATGTGATACTGGTTTGACACTTACAAAATGAACAGAACCGTGTTTGTCAACAACAAGTCAGGATGTTGGTACATTTTACCTGCTTAGTGATGCGCTTTCCATATAAAAAATGAATAGAAACGGGATGGTTTACAAGTCGGGATGTCGGATTATTTTGACCAGCTTGATGATTCAGTTTTATGCATAAAAATGAATCGAATTGGGCTTGTTTATAAGGTGTAATTTTGGAGCATGTTAACAAGCTTGTTGGTGCAGTTTTCCAAATACGAAATGAATCGAAACGGGATGGTTTACAAGTCAGGATGTTGAAGCCTTTTAACCACCTTGGTGATACGTCATATGAAAAAATGAATTGAGCTCAGCTTGTTTACAAGATGGGATGTTGGAGCATGTTAACACACTTGGTGGTGTGCTTTTACGCAACGAACAAGGATTCTATATGGGGGGCTCCACAAAGTCTGAAGCCCCAGGGCCTAAAGTAATGTTAAGGCACCTACCTATGAGGGTGCTGCCCAGTGTTAGTGCATTATTTTTGCTACTCTGTGGTAATCAAATGTTACTGCATTTAATTTGAGTTTTGAATTTGCTTTTTGGAATTACCGTAGTTCATTTCATTTCAGTTTTGCTTTGTAACGCATGTCAGCAGCAGCATTCACTAGCTATTGTTGCAGAGCTTTAGGAAATACATATTTGTAAGGAGCATTATTACGTATGTTTTTGAGTGTTTAATATCCTTGTGGATCTAAATATGTGAGGTGTTTACTAAAAATTAAAGCTAATTTCCTATGGAGAATTACATGATAAGTTAGCATTAGCTAATGAGCTATATGTTTGTTTTTACATACAAAGTTTGCAATTGTGCAAATTCTATCAGAGCTTACTTCAGCTTTATTTCTTAATGAATATTCATGTGTATATATTTGTATAACTAACAATATGTGGTTGTATTTCTTTGTGTATTCAGTTTTACAGTGTTTTCTATGTGGGAGACAATAAATGGCATCAACCAGACCTCGGCTTTCGTCTCTCATTTGGAGGACTGTTAACTATCTCTCAAACTAAGCAGTAACATTTGGAGAGGACCGAATAGACTACCAAAAGTTAGTGACAGCTGACAGAGTTATTCAGGCCTCTTCAAGCCTGAAAAAAAAATCATGATCCTACTTGTGGGCCAAAGTACTCAAACATACATCGAGCACCTGGGGGGTCTGTAACTTACGGAGCCAACATCAGCAGCTTGTTGGCTCGGTTCGATAATGTCTTACCCATAACCCAGTGACTGTGACCATCGTAACTGCTCGGACATCAGCTTAAGTTTTTCAGCATAGTTTTATTTTCAGCACCTCAAAAAAGGGAAATTGATTTTCAGAATAGATTTGCAAAGAAGATGTTTTTGTGGATGAATCTGAACATCCTTTCATTTCTGACATCTAAAAAGGATCTAAAAAGAAAAAGATCTACAAGTTCAGAGATAAAAGTTCTGCTTTCAGAACTAAGATATTGCACTCTCTTCTTCCATCTATCAGTCTATCCATCTGTCTGTCTGTCTATCTAAATACAGTAAGGAAAAATTAGTTCATCCAAAAATAATCTGACCATGCAGTATTAATGTGTTGGCCTATTATTGCTTGTATATTCAGGTCTAAATCTATTTTCTATGTCATCCAATATTAAAACCAGTCTCTCCATGCAGTTGATGAATAATTTATGGAGTTCTTCCTTTTCAAAACATGTGGTTGACCAACGGGACTGTTGCGTATATTTGCATACCACAGATATGCACTGCTCTTAAATCTTGATTGTACGAGGGAATGAATCCAAAATAAGAAGAAATTGGTGATTGCAAGACTTGCCAAATAGTTTGCACACACACTTTACGAGCGGATTTGTGCATATGAAGGGTTGCTGCATGAGACCCGTTGTGTTGTGAAGACACTTAAGCTTTAGGGCAATACTGGGCAATATGAAAAATATTATCATGATTTAACATGATATCAACATAAATCACAACATCTGTTAATGTGCAAAAATATCATATTCAAGAATCCAACTGAGGTTCACTACATTGAACCTGTTTGGTAATTTAAAGAATAATATCAATCTAAAATTCGTTTTCAAAAATACCCTTTCAGACCTCATTTAGTGAGTAATTTTAGGCAATCAATTCTCGTCGTCAGTAATTTAAACAACTCTTTTTTTATCACAATGTAATATCAACAAAATTTCATCCCCATACAATACCGTTGAAAGGAAAAAATTATAACACTGGATTATTGCCCAGCCCCTCCTCAAGGCATGGCAGTGGGACTACTGACGGCAGGAGGGGCGTAAAGAACCTTACTGTCCCAATATCCGGTTTGATTGGGGAAGCGGGGCATCAGGAAAGACTGTTTCCACCAACAGAAGCCCTTAAACCAGCAGGAGGGGTGAGGAAGGATTAGGAGGAGACCCCCCGTGGTGTTGGCCACTGTGTGTGGAGACAACATAGGGGAGGGTTGTGTGTGTGTGTGTGTGTGTGTGTGTGTGTGTGTGTGTGTGTGTGTGTGTGTGTGTGTGAGGATAAAGGCAATGGATTTCAATGGGATGGGGGTTTTGTATGTGTTTGTCTGTAGTATGTGACTGGATGTGTGTTTACATGTGCATGTAGGCTTACATTAACTTTAATTAGAATTAGTGTTCCTCTCATCTTATAACCAACCTGGAATGCAGATGATACAAATAATGTATTTGACACGAGGGTGCTGATGACTGATGGAAGTCTGCGGGAAGAGATCCGATTCACTGAGTTTCTCCTCCTTTTAAGTAACAGTCTACGAAGTTCTCTTAAAACAGTCACTTTCCCATTTCCCTTCTTTCCTCTATCTCCCTCTCTTTCCACTGTCTTTGTCAAAACATGCCTTTCTTGGGTCACAGCACCCTCAACCAAGTTCATGGCCATTTAACAGACTGTTAAACCCCACAGGGTGTTTTTATGCCTGTTTTGTGTGTGAATCGGTCTATGTAGGGCCTCATTTTATTTGACTCTCTCTGCCAGAGCCTCTTTTGTATAGTCAGCTATTGGCAACAATTCTTCAGACAGAGAGATGTTTTAAAAAGCAATATGTGAGTCCATTTATTATATATGGCTGCTTTTGTCATGAAGTCATCTTCCATCGCCTGATGGCTGATAGGTAATAAAAGTCCCCCCTTTCCAACCACATTCAGGACTCAAAAAAGGCGGTTCAGTGAGTGCACTTTTGAGCCTACACAGGGACGACTGTTTTGTGATTTGTCTGGTCATCAATGCTGTAATTGAAAAAACCAGCCTCCTCCGTCTCTGTCCACATCCCTTATTGTGAACTAAACTGTCACTATCTGTCATCACGGCCACAATAGCCTCATTAGTTTATAATGTGTAGTCTGCCATCCAAAAAGCTGTCCTGAGCAGCACATTACATCTGTTTTGTGATTTTTCTTATTTCCCTGAATCGTCACCTCCTGACTGTTTCATTTGCACTCACTGGTACTGGTGTCTGTTTGTGGTGTGTGTGTGTGTGTGTGTGTGTGTGTGTGTGTGTGTGTGTGTGTGTGTGTGTGTGTATATATACACTCACCGGCCACTTTATTAGGCACACCTGTCCAACTGCTCGTTAACGCAAATTTCTAATCAGCCAATCACATGGCAGCAACTCAATGCATTTAGGCATGTAGACATGGTCAAGACGATCTGCTGCAGTCCAAACCGAGCATCAGAATGGGGAAGAAAGGTGATTTAAGTGACTTTGAACGTGGCATGGTTGTTGGTGCCAGACGGGCTGGTCTGAGTATTTCAGAAACTGCTGATCTACTGGGATTTTCACGCACAACCATCTCTAGGGTTTACAGAGGATGGTCCGAAAAAGAGAAAATATCCAGTGAGCGGCAGTTCTGTGGGCGAAAATCCCTTGTTGATGCCAGAGGTCAGAGGAGAATGGCCAGACTGGTTCGAGCTGATAGAAAGGCAACAGTAACTCAAATAACCACTCATTACAACCGAGGTATGCAGAAGAGCATCTCTGAACGCACAACACGTCGAACCTTGAGGCAGATGGGCTACAGCAGCAGAAGACCACACCGGGTGCCACTCCTGTCAGCTAAGAACAGGAAACTGAGGCTACAATTCGCACAGGCTCACCAAAATTGGACAATAGAAGATTGGAAAAACGTTGCCTGGTCTGATGAGTCTCGATTTCTGCTGCGACATTCGGATGGTAGGGTCAGAATTTGGCGTCAACAACATGAAAGCATGGATCCATCCTGCCTTGTATCAACGGTTCAGGCTGGTGGTGGTGGTGTAATGGTGTGGGGGGATATTTTCGTGGCACACTTTGGGCCCCTTAGTACCAATTGAGCATCGGGTCAACGCCACAGCCTACCTGAGTATTGTTGCTGACCATGTCCATCCCTTTATGACCACAGTGTTCCCATCTTCTGATGGCTACTTCCAGCAGAACAACGCGCCATGTCATAAAGCTCGAATCATCTCAGACTGGTTTCTTGAACATGACAATGAGTTCACTGTACTCAAATGGCCTCCACAGTCACCAGATCTCGATCCAATAGAGCACCTTTGGGATGTGGTGGACCGGGAGATTCGCATCATGGATGTGCAGCCGACAAATCTGCAGCAACTGCGTGATGCTATCATGTCAATATGGACCAAACTCTCTGAGGAATGTTTCCAGTACCTTGTTGAATCTATGCCACTAAGGATTAAGGCAGTTCTGAAGGCAAAAGGGGGTCCAACCCGGTACTAGCAATGTGTACCTAATAAAGTGGCCAGTGAGTGTGTGTGTGTGTGTGTGTATATATATATATATATATATATATACACTACCGTTCAAAAGTTTGGGATCACCCAAACAATTTTGTGTTTTCCATGAAAAGTCACACTTATTCACCACCATATGTTGTGAAATGAATAGAAAATAGAGTCAAGACATTGACAAGGTTAGAAATAATGATTTGTATTTGAAATAAGATTTTTTTTACATCAAACTTTGCTTTCGTCAAAGAATCCTCCATTTGCAGCAATTACAGCATTGCAGACCTTTGGCATTCTAGCTGTTAATTTGTTGAGGTAATCTGGAGAAATTGCACCCCACGCTTCCAGAAGCAGCTCCCACAAGTTGGATTGGTTGGATGGGCACTTCTTGCGTACCATACGGTCAAGCTGCTCCCACAACAGCTCAATGGGGTTCAGATCTGGTGACTGCGCTGGCCACTCCATTACCGATAGAATACCAGCTGCCTGCTTCTGCTCTAAATAGTTCTTGCACAATTTGGAGGTGTGTTTAGGGTCATTGTCCTGTTGTAGGATGAAATTGGCTCCAATCAAGCGCTGTCCACTGGGTATGGCATGGCGTTGCAAAATGGAGTGATAGCCTTCCTTATTCAGAATCCCTTTTACCCTGTACAAATCTCCCACCTTACCAGCACCAAAGCAACCCCAGACCATCACATTACCTCCACCATGCTTAACAGATGGCGTCAGGCATTCTTCCAGCATCTTTTCATTTGTTCTGCGTCTCACAAACGTTCTTCTTTGTGATCCAAACACCTCAAACTTGGATTCATCCGTCCACAACACTTTTTTCCAGTCTTCCTCTGTCCAATGTCTGTGTTCTTTTGCCCATCTTAATCTTTTTCTTTTATTGGTCAGTCTCAGATATGGCTTTTTCTTTGCCACTCTGCCCTGAAGCCCAGAATCCCGCAGCCGCCTCTTCACTGTAGATGTTGACACTGGTGTTTTGCGGGTACTATTTAATGAAGATGCCAGTTGGGGACCTGTGAGGCGTCTGTTTCTCAAACTAGAGACTCTAATGTACTTATCTTCTTGCTCAGTTGTGCAACGCGGCCTCCCACTTCTTTTTCTACTCTGGTTAGAGCCTGTTTGAAGCTTCTGTAACGAGCTAAACTGTTTTCAGATGTGTGAACATGATTGCACAAGGGTTTTCTAATCATCAATTAGCCTTCTGAGCCAATGAGCAAACACATTGTACCATTAGAACACTGGAGTGATAGTTGCTTGAAATGGGCCTCTATACACCTATGTAGATATTGCACGAAAAACCAGACATTTGCAGCTAGAATAGTCATTTACCACATTAGCAATGTATAGAGTGTATTTCTTTAAAGTTAAGACTAGTTTAAAGTTATCTTCATTGAAAAGTACAGTGCTTTTCCTTCAAAAATATGGACATTTCAATGTGATCCCAAACTTTTGAACGGTAGTGTATATAAACTGATGATTGCTTATAGCATGAAACAGGCTTGTACTGTCTCATAGAAAATTTACCCCCCCCCCTCCCCATATATATATATATGGGGGGGGGGCTTGTTTTTCTATCCCAATGGGGACCAAGTGTCCCCTTTAGGATAGAAAAATCAGAAACCACCTACCTTGTGGGGGCATTTTATGGAAGAAAAGGGTCTATATTAAGGTTATGAGTTGGGTTGAGGGTTAAGGTTAGAATTGGGATTAGGTTAAGATTAGAGTAAATAGGCCTGGGCAGTAAAACGATAGCAATAGTGTACCGGCGATAGACACTTCATCAATAGCATTAAGACATTTGTTTGATAGAATGTTTGATAGTTTCACTTAAAACTAGCGTACAGGACGTTTACATATTGTAACGTGCATGGATAACAAGACACGCTGGCCGCTGTCTCGCGGGTCTGACCCTTTAGTCTAGCGGTTAGCGATGTCTCCTGCGGTGCGAGCGATACGGGTTCGCTTCCCGGCCGCGGCAGTTCCTGTGGTTGCGTTGTCCCCCGAATTCGCTACAATATAAATGAACGTCAAGTACATTCAAGCCCTTACCAGATGAGTTCACACAAGGCTGATTTAGCCTATCACCGCCAGGTAAATCTCTTTGTATTTCGCAGATCCGGCGTCTGGGGCAACATTCCCAGCTGGAGCACCGGTAGTGAGGCGATGTATGTCAACCAGCGAACTCGACCTCTGATTGGTTAAGATTAAGGTGGGGTTAGGTTTAGGGTTTGCCAATCAGTGCCATGTGAACGCTTTCGTCACAGGAAGTTGTATCCAAAGTTGATGGGCGTTTGCGGGCGCGTCCTATTAAACGTCCCGACGAAATATTTCTCGCAGGTTGTCCATGAGTGAGTGAGTGACTGGAAGTTGTGACGCATAGCCCGCGGCGTGGGAAAAAGAAACTCGGCGTTCAGATGAAGGATTAAGGTAAAAAAAATAAAGCGATCTGTGGTGAGGACAAACATGGTTAACTATTGGTGTAGCTTTCCCTCGCCGCAGAGTGCTGAAAGAAGAGAAGGGACTGAGGGCAGAAAAGGATGTCGCCCCTTTACTGCTCTTTGAGAGGTTGGTATTCGTAAAATATTTGGCGTAGGCTATGTAGCTAATACATTTGCTCTACCTAAATTATGGATTATTGTCTTGGAACTGTGGAATTTCTTAATATTTTTGTAACTATTAACTAAGCACGTGTTTGTGTAATTACTCTCACTGCCCGAACGAGGAGACAAAAGTTCCGCACTGCAGGTTTAAATGTAAACCGCCATGAAAGCACGTGTACGTGTGCTCCCGCCCTGTCTTATTAACAGCCTATCATATCTCTTGATAATGGAGCGTGCTATGAGTGACAAGTGAACAGCCAATCAGGCGGCACGGTGGCCCAGCGGTTAGCACTGTTGCCTCGTAGCAAGAAGGTCCTGGATTCGAACCCAGGCCCTTTCTGTGTGGAGTTTGCATGTTCTCCCCATGTCTGCGTGGGTTTCCTCCCACCATCAAAAAGACATGCATGTTAGGGTTGATACTCCTCTCTCTACCACTGACCAAGGCAATAAGAAAAAGAACTGGAGTTGGTCCCTGGGCACTGCAGCTGCCCGCTGCTCTTATACAATAGGATGGATTAAATGCAGAGAAAACAATCATTGTAAGAATACAATTTCGAATAAAGTGGCTTTCATCATTTAACAGATGTGTTGTTCGGTTGCAGGTCAGCTTGCCAGTACGGCAGTTTTTTAGTTTTTCCCACAACAAGCACTCAACTGCCACCATGGGCTATGCGTCGCAAATTGTGACCATTAAGTCACGGATGACCTGAGAGGGATGTTTAGGCCGGAGATATACTTACATGACGCAGACAATCGGCTGCGTCATGAATGGAATTGTTCACATATTTACCAATGTACTTTGCGGGTTACTGGAGAACTAGAGGGCACACCAGAGAATTACTACTATTGCTACTGCTACTACTACTACTACTACTACTACTTTCGGCTGGTTCCGTTAGGGGTCACCACAGAGGGTCATCTGTTTCCATCTCTTCCTGTCTTCTGCAGCTTCCTCTGCCACGCCAGCCCCCTGCATGTCCTTTCTCACCACATCCATAAGCCTCCTCTTTGGCCTTCTTCTTTTCCTCTTTCCTGGCAGCTCCATATTCAGCATCCTTCACTCAATATACCCAGCATCTGTCCTCCGCACATGTCCAAACCATCTCAATCTTGCCTCTCTTGCTTTGTCTCCAACCCATCCAACCTGAGCTGTCCCTCTAATATACTTGTTCCTAATCCTGTTCTTCTTCATTACCTCCAATGAAATTCTTGACATCTTCAAACTCTGCCACCTCCAGTTCCGCCTCCTGTCTTTTCGTCAGTGCCACTGTCTCCAAACCATACAGCATAGCTGGTCTCACTACCATCTTGTAAACCTTCCCTTTAGTTCTTGCTGGTACCCTTCTGTCGCAAATCACTCCTGACTCTCTTCGCCACCCACTCCGCCCTCCCTGTACTCTCCTCTTAACCTCTCTGCTGCACTCCCCGTTACTTTGAACAGTTGACCCCAAGTATTTAAACTCATACACCTTCGTCACCTCTACTCCTTGCGTCCTCACCATTCCACTGTCCTCCCTCTCATTCACACATATGTAGTCCGTCTTGCTCCTTCTGACTTTCATTCCTCTTCTCTCTAGTGCATACCTCCATCTCTCCAGGCTCTCCTCAACTTGCTCCTGACTCTCACTACAGATCACAATGTCATCTGTGAACATCATAGTCCATGGAGACTCCTGCCTGATCTCATCCGTCAACCTGTCCATCACCGTTGCAAACAAGAAAGTGCTCAGAGCCGATCCTTGATGTAATCCCATCTCCACCTTGAACCCATCTGTCATTCCAACCACACACCTCACCACTGTCCTCATACATATCCTGCACCCCTCCTACATACTTCTCTGCCACTCCTGACTTCCTTATACAATACCACACCTCCTCTCTCAGCACCCTGTCATATGCTTTCTCTAAATCCACAAAGACACTGTAACTCCTTCTGGCCTCCTCTATACTTCTCAATCAACTTTCTCAAAGCATCTGTAGTGTTCTTTCATTGCATGAAACCATACTACTGATCGCTAGTCATCACCTCTCCTTCCACTATTTCCCATATCTTCATGCTGTGGCTGATCAACTTCATACCTCTGGAGTTGCTACAGCTCTGCACATCACCCTTATTCCTGAAAATCGGTATCAGTATGCTTCTCCACTCCTCAGGCATTGTCTCACTTTCCAAGATTGCGTTAAACAATCTAGTTAAAAACTCCATTGCCATCTCTCCTAAACACCTTCATGCCTCCACAGGAAGTTCATCTGGACCAACCATATTTCCACTCTTCATCCTTTTCATAGCTGCCCTCGCTTCCTCCTTGCTAATCCACTGCACTTCCTGATTCACTATCCCCACATTATCCAACTTCCACCTTCTCAACACGCTCTCCTCGCCTGTCAGCACATTTCCATCTCTATCCTTAATTGACCTAACTTGCTGTACATCCTTCGCAGCTCGGCCCCTCTATCTAGCTAATCGGTACAAGTCCTTTTCTCCTTCCTTATTGTGTAACCTCTCACACAACTCACCATACACCTTTTCCTTCACCTTCGCCACCTCTCTTTTCACTTTATGCCACATCTCTTTGTACTCCTGTTTACTTTCTTCATTTCTCTGACTATCCCACTTGTCTTTATCCATGCTCAATAATCCAGGTTAAAAAAAAAATCAAAGATGGTTGAAACAGTTCAGCTGGATACAATGTTTGTTGTCAATAAACATTGTATCCAGATGAACTGATTCAACCTTCCTTGATATCACACTTCTTCTTTGCCAACCTCCTCCTCTGTATACTTTGCTTTACTTCTTGATTCCACCACCAAATCTCCTTGTCTTCCTTCTTCTGTCCAGATGACACACCAATTACCTTCCTAGCTGTCTCCCTCACTATTTCTGTAGTGGTTGCCCAGCCATCTGGCAACCTTTCACTACCACCCAGTGCCCATCTTAACTCCCCCCTGAACTCCACACAACAGTCTTCCTAGGGCACACCAGAGAACTAAGGATATAGACAAAACATGCCTTCGGCACCGCAAAGTCCCTACACTCGAACATTTTTCGTCATGCACGGGCTTAACGGTCTCAGACTTTTTTTTTTAAACTTTTGAGAAAAATTTTCAAACAATACTTTTTGCAAACACAACATGATATGATATTATTGTGATATCATTTGATATGACATGATTTGGTATGATGATGATTGTCATTGTGATATTGATATGATACCAGTTAATTGATTTTCTCCCCTCTAGGCACGTGTGTATGAAGGCAAAAGCTTTCGACAGATAAAGATAGATACATATATATATATACACATAGGTATCTTTCCTCTTTTCATTCGTAAGAATGAAAATGGTCCTGAGTGCAAAAGTAAAATGGCAAGATTTTTCCCTTCAGGGTGCAATAGGTTTAAAGGCTTCTGTGCTATATAATTTAGTGGCATCCAGTACTGAAAGACGGTGCTCATTGCACGCTTGTGTTAGTTTAACTGCACCTCAAGCAGGGTGTCTCTTTCTCCGTCTTTATTAACCCTTTACTGTAAATCAATGCCATCCCAGAGCTTTCAAGCACCTCAGATAAGCGCTGCACAAATTTGGTCACTCTCAGAATATAATGGGTGAGAATTGCCCCAGCTGAGACGACATTTTTCAGGTTACTCATCTAAGTAAAGGTTTAGGAATTGAAGACCGAAAGACACATTTATATTGCATTCACTTTAAAATCATCACGTTTGTGTGTATCTTGGGAATCGTGATTCACAGGTTGTGTTAAAAGGACTTTTGAGTAGGACTAAATTAGCCGGTGAATCAGTCAGCATATCCTGACTCACCCGACAATGACGGGGTGAGTGGACGGGTGATTCAGTCGTTCTGGCATACACATAAACACACACGTGTGTTTGCACAATTAGATTTTTGAAGGCGAGTGGCATTTGTTGAAATGGAGAATGAGAACTTCTTTTTTTTTCCCTCCCTTTTTCTCCCCAACTGTACTTGGCCCATTACCCTATTTTCCTAGCCATCCCAGTTGCTGCTCCAACCCCTCTGCTGATCCAGGGAGGGCTGCAGACTACCATATGTCTCGTCCGATACATGTGGAGTCGCCAGCCGCTTCTTTTCACCTGACAGTGACGAGTTTTGCCAGGAGGCTGTAGCACGTAGGAGGATCACGCTGTTCCCCCCAGTTCCCCCTCCCCCCCGAACAGGCGCCCTGACCAACCAGAGGAGGCGCTAGTGCAGTGACCTGGACACATACCCACATCCGGCCTCCCGCCCACAGACACGGCCAATTGTGTCTGTAGGGACGCCCGACCAAGCTGGAGGTAACACAGGGATTTGAACCGGCAATCCCTGTGTTGGTAGACAATAGAATAGACCGCTATGCTACCCGGACGGCCCAAATGAGAACTTTTCATTGGATCAGGAACACTTTTCAGGGTCTCACATGGTAATAGGGTTAGGTTAGGGTACGGGATGGAATTAGGCAGATGTTTGCAACTGACCGAGTCCAGGAAATATAAAGCAATCCTAATGTTCACAGGCAACACAATAGATATAATGTAACTTTGTGGGAAAAAAAGTGTGTTTACATGTGTTCTTCTTTGTCTGCATGCGTTCGTGCTTGCCTGTGTGTCTGGGCAAGTTACAGGGTCCCTTCACAGGTGAACTGTCATAATTTCCTTCCTTGATTTGTTGGGATTGGAAAGAAATCCCATTTGTTGGGTTGTCAGCTATTACATCATGCAAGTATTTTGGTGCACTCGGAGTTTGTTTTTAGTCTCCTGATATCCTGTGTGTGTGTGTGTGTGTGTGTGTGTGTGTGTGTGTGTGTGTGTGTGTGTGTGTGTGTGTGTGTGTGTGTGTGTGTGTGTGTGTGTGTGTTGTATTTCCAGGCCAGGACAACCCAGACAGCCCAAGACACAAATACAACTTCATCGCCGACGTGGTGGAGAGAATTGCTCCATCTGTGGTTCACATTGAACTCTACCGCAAGTAAGACCCGTGTGTGTGTGTGTGTGTGTGTGTGTGTGTGTGACAATCTTTAGAGACATACAGGGAATTTATGGCCCACCTGTGTGTGTGCGACTAGACCACACTAGCTGGGAGAGCTCCGCACTCTTGGCTTGCCTCTTTCAGCTCCTCTATTCCTTTTCATCACACTGACACTCGCTCTTGTGTGTTTCCTTTTATCTGTGCCTCTCCTTATTTCCTAATCATCACATGTTTCTCTGCCTCTGCCCTCCTCTCTGTCTCCATCTATTTGTCGTTGTGACCTGTAACCTCCCCCTCCTTGAGTTATCTCGGTTGTCTCATCCACGGGGCTCTCTCTTGCCCCCCACCCTATCTCTCTCTCTCTCTCCCTCTCTCTGTCTCTCTCTCTTATATTTTTGCGGTGTCTTTATATTCTCTGTCTGCCTTTCTGTTTCTCTTTGTAAGGTTGGTTTAAAATGCTTTGTCTGTCTGTATCCCACCCCAAACACACACCCTCACCCATGTATACTTAAACTGTACAGATGAAGCATGTCACTTAACATTTATGCTTATCCTCTGTAATTACCCAGCATAGGCCATAAAGAACAAAGTGTGTAAGACCTACCTAGCTGCTAAACTTACTCGGCCTCACACTTCTCGAATGCAAAAGCCTGCCAGAACAACACCTCTTGCCTCCTCAGAAGAGGAAAGCTGGCTGTGAAAACTTGGTTCAGGCCACGTAGCAGGACACGTGATATTTAAGGTTATGGGAACCGAGGATATTTTTGCCTGTCTTCTTACAGAGGATGGGTGACTTCAGATTTAGGGGAAATAAGTGTGTGTGTTGTCTAAAACAGTCTACACCACAAGTGGACTGTCATCTGTGCTTTCCTCTGGTTTGTCGTGATAATTGGCAGCTTTATTTTTTTGGGTTTCTGCACTCACACTACTGTTACGCCATACAGTGTTTTGGTGCCTTTTCAGTTTGTTTTTAGTCCTCGAACAGAAGTGATGAAAGTTGAGATGAAAGGGACATTCTGAAAGTTAGAAGTGAGTAACAATCATCTTACCTTGCCCCCCCCCCCAACTACCAGGATGGCCTACTCGAAGCGGGAGGTGGCCGTGGCCAGCGGCTCAGGCTTCATGGTGGCCGAGGACGGCCAGATTGTGACCAACGCCCACGTGGTGGCCAATAAACACCGCGTAAAAGTGGAACTAAAGAGTGGCGCCTCCTACGATGCCAAAATCAAAGATGTGGACGAGAAGTCGGACATCGCCCTCATCAAGATCGAATCACCGGTCAGTCAGATCCCTATACAGCCCACCACACACAGCAAAACAAACAAACAACAACAAAAGTCACAGCGGTAGACCAAATAAGATGAACAACCACCCCACCATTTTGTCTTTTCAAGAGTTGGGGAGAGCAGATACAGTTGGCGATACACAAACAGGTAGTGGGCTTTAAGTCAATGAATTGGGGTCAATCAATTTAATTTCAATCAGGAGAGACATAGTGAATGAAGTAAAGATAATCATTTATGATAACAGATGATTAAGCGGAAATTAATTCATGTCAAGAAAGGCTTTGGTGGGCATCTGGGTGGGGTGGCGGTCTATTCCGTTGCCTACCAACACTGGAATTGCCAGTTCGAATCCCTGTGTTACCTCCGGCTTGGTCGGGCGTCCCTACAGACACAATTGGCTGTGTCTGCAGGTGGGAAGCCGGCTGTGGGTATGTGTCCTGATCGCTGCACTAGCGCCTCCTCTGGTCGGTCGGGACACCTGTTAAGGGGGGAGGGGGAACTGGGGGGAATAGCGTGATCCTCCCATGCGCTACGTCCCCCTGGTGAAACTCCTCACTGTCAGGTGAAAAGAATCGGCTGGTAACTCCACATGTATCGGAGGAGGCATGCGGTAGTCCGCAGCCTTCCCCGGATCGGCAGCAGCGACCAGGGCAGCTCAGAAGAGTGGGATAGTTGGCCAAAATTTGATTGGGGAGAAAAAGGGGGGAAAATAAAAGGAAAAAAGTCTTTGGTGCTTAGACTCAACTGGGAGATTTGCATAATAAGTCCCCCCATGGAGTCCAGCCACTGGCGGTGGTGGCCGATGACTTCTGCTGAGATTGGTGAGGCTGATGAGACTGATGAAGAGAGGAAATTGATGAATCTGTGACTAGGAGGTGATGGGGAGGCGGAGGGGCACGTATAACAGCAGCACTAACGCACTAGAGAAACATATTTAAAAAAGACAGCCACAAGATGATTGGCTAACCACACAGGTGTGTCGCTGTGCTGTTGGATAGATTAGATCAGGTGATGTGAACAGCTGATAGCTCAATTAACAGCCCCAGACGATGACGGCAAAGGGAAAATATGAGTTAACATGTATGAGAAATGAGAACGGCAGGATAAAATAAGGAATATAACTACAGGCCTATGCACGCAAAAGATAGTCTCCCTGACTGAACTTTCGCTAAAACGCCATGAGTAATGATCGGGAAGCATGACTCTAAAATTCACCCGAGGACGTTTATATGCGTTGATTCCAGGAAATATAGATGAGATTGACATGAGTATTAGGCTGGGTTTTGTTGGTAAAAACTTATCACCGGTGGTCATGTCTTCCATCTATGAACAGTGCAGTATTTCGATGTTAGTGTTAACCTTTCACTGAGTCAGAGACGACTAATTATGGGATTGTGACCATTAAGAGACGCTAAATCTAACCTGTGATGTGTCTGCTGCAGCACACATTCAGCATAATGAATGGTTATGGCTGGAAATATATGTGTGACAAGTGTTTTAAGAATTCCTGATGCATGCTATAGTCTGACAGCTTATTATAAAGACATGTAACTTACATCCCTACACCATGATCCACTGTGAGAATGGCTGTCAAAGAAAGGAATAAAAACAAAAAACAACCTTGAAAGGCATCCAGCGAGAATATAAATATAAGACATAAATATAAAATGTTATTGGGAATAGTGTGCAAGATTTGCATGCAGCCCTCAGTTGAAAAAAAGGAAAATCAGCAAACTAGTCTTTGAATCTGAACTCAGTATCTGCAACAAGAGCGTACAGCTGGGCCCGCATTGGCCAATTACATCAGAGCTCTTGAACACAACTTTTGAGGTTAAAAAAAGAAACTTCCTTGCATAGTAGAAATATTTCCAGAAGAAATAAATGCAACGACATCCCAATGCAGAACTGGCCCCAACTTTTGTTGGGTTTATGGAGTATTTGTGCCAAATACTCAAAATGGAAATTGTATGGATTGTAATATTTTAAGAGGCCTTAAATATAGGTTTGGGATGCATGTGGCTTTTATGTACAGAAGGTCTCTTGTGCTGTTAAGAGCCATATCTTATTCCATAACTACAAACATTTGTGACATGGAGTTCCTGAATGCTCTTGAGACAGATCAGGTTTTAACTACTGGCTTCTAAACCAGAAAATAAGCCACTGCGTGTCCCTCTCTACTGTATTGGCTCTTCAGCTTTTATGCTCTCGACCAGCTACTACTAGCCTCCAACTAAAGGCGCAGTCCGAGGAGTTAACTTTGACACCAAAGAATGATTCAGTTTTAGCCTTTAGGTTATTTCACTTCAGTTTTTATTGGTTAAATCATAGACACCCCGATGAATAATATTTTGCAAAAGAAAGGTTTAACTGAAAATGTCTAACGTTGTAGAGCTAAATATGTTTTGTTGCAATAAGTGAATGGCCTATGACTATCCAACGCCACATTGCAGCTGGCCAAATTTTCCCAACCTCCTTGTCTAGATGTCTTGATGCATGCCCATTGATCCAGGTAAGAAAATCAAAGAAGGTTGAATCAGTTCATCTGGATACAACGTTTATTGACAGACACGGTTCGTCACTCATCTAAGTGATCTCTTCAGCCTAAACTGACTGCAGGTATCCCCACCCATATAAACAATACAGTACAATACAGCTGCATAACGACTGAAACCAATGACCAGTTTCATATGCAAATACGGTTGTGTGACCATTAACAACAGTTGCAATGGCCGTGTGTACTGTTCACAGAGGATTAGGGAATGTTGCAATCACTGCATTATAAGATGGCGACAGATGCATAACAGCTGAAACCAACGACCATTTTCATGTGCAAATATGGGTGTGACCATTAACTAGAGTTTCGATGGCCACGTGTACTATTGACAGAGGATTTGGGAATGTTTGCTATCACAGCATTGTAAAATGGTGATATGCGCATCCTAGATGGGGAGGAACGCTGGTTGGAATGGGGAGTCAAAGAGGCCATCTATGGTAAGAGGGAACGACCATTCCTGAACCGAGGGTGGGGGGGTGTACTAAGAGTACATCTGTCACCATCTTACAATACTGTGATTGCAATCATTCCCTAATCCTCTGTGAATAGCCATTGGCCATTGAAACTCTAGTTAGTGATCACATCCATATTTGCATATGAAACTGGTCGTTGGCTTCGGCCGTTATGCAACTGTATTGTTTATAAGGGGTGGGGATACCTGCAGTCAGTTTAGACTGAAGATGTCACTTAGTTGAGTGATGATATGTACCTGTCAATAAACGTTGTATCCAGATGAACTGATTCAAACTTCCTTGAACTTCCTGTCTAGAGACACAAATATAGGTTGCTACTGCTCCTCCAAACCGGTCTTTATGCTAAAAAGGCACAGTCATTGGTAACAGGACGATCTTGGCACCAAAATATGCTCAGTTGACAGACCCAATCCCACGCATGATCTGTGCGGGGAGTCAAAACAACAACATTAACTCGGTGGTTTTTAATCCTCCCATAATAATAGTTGGGAGCGATGGAAAATAGAAGAGTTGCTCACATGTCTTGGCATGAAGGGTGTCTAACAAATCTGGCATACCTGAAGATGTGATTCTTCAAAGAGCGCATGAGGTGCGAGTGTAATTGTAGCCAAATGGCCTTTTTGAAAACGGCTGCATGGCAATCAGGGTAGAGTCTGTTGGCAATCACAGACACAACAGGCAACAGCTTCAGCAGCAGCCGTTCGCCCATTACACACGCCTTCTCCGAAACCTCTCCAAAACAACTTCGACATCGCACAAACCTGTGCCATATTCAGTACCAAAGCTAGTTTTCTAATAAATGAATGGCAGCTGTTGCTGCTGCTTCTTCTTGTTTTTTTTTCCCCCCTCTTCTTCTTCCAGCTTGTTCCCTGTTTTTAAGGGGTCGCCACAGCAGATTGTATAGCTTCCATCAGTGCCATGGTGCAAATGGCAAATAAGCAAAAGTGGCTCAAATTTTTTGCATCAGTTTTTAGTATCGGGCTTATAGTTTCTTTGCAATATCTCTTTTCCTTTCATTCTTTCTTTTTCTGTCTGTCTGGCTGGCTGTCTGGCTGTCTTATGGTCCAAAGGGAGAAGATTACCCATGAATCACAGCTAGCAGTCCTGCAGGAATTCCTGGCACAAAGCCAAGGGCTATAGACTCAGAGTCAGATCTGGCACATGATGTCTCGTGGCGCTCCTTCTCATGGCTGGGCAGTTCAGCTGAATAGAGGTTCATGACAGCAACACAAGGTGCACCACAAAGACCTCAGTCCTAAAAAGAGTTTGGCTCATCCGCTTTTTGCCCTGACCTAAAGTGTGAGATGCTGAACACTGAAAAGAGCAACTGAGAGAGACGCTTTGTCTTTGTTCCTCACAGATTTAAAATGCCATCTGATCCCGTGATGACACGCTGGTCTTCATATGGATGTCTTTCTCGCATTTGTGTGTCAGGGATAGTCGTTACGGTCAGCGTGTGTGTGTGCTATGTGGTCTGAATGTGTGAATAACGAATAGCTGAAAGATACTTGGATGTTTATAGTGTTTTTTATAATGAGAGCCTGTGTGATAGATCCCCATTTACCCTGGTTAACCACTCTTCTGTTACGAGACATAAGTGAAGTCCTGGCTTGTGCAGTGTTTGTCCAACTTTAACAGGGGCAACAATAAACTGGAAAAGTCTGATCATAATATTCCACTTCAGATAATAAAAAACAAATCCATGTAATCAAAAGACAGCAGTCATCAGCACTGGCAGCCATTAGAGTTCAACAATAGCCTATATCGTTTCAGAATTGACATCACCATATACACACGCAATGGACACACTACAAATGTGAGGCAAAATGGGCCCCTCAGTCGTGTCAGGCTAAAAGTTTTGTTGCTTTATAGAAAACAAAATCTAGCAAGGTCCACATTTTTATGACTACTCTTGAAGAAAAATGCTCTAGCACATCTGAAAAAAAATTTGATATAGTCTGATTTAATTACTTCTTGGCCTTATTTCCTTCTCTAAAATCACCCTAATCATTGCTATTGTTGTGGGGTTTTTTGCAAATGGAGCTTTGAAAGTTAAAAGCTGCATAGATCTGGGGAAATCATGCGACTCATTTTCATTATTTAATATCTCAACACATATCTTACAGAACGAAGATATGGCAATGCATTTCGCATGTCATTAAGCCCTAGCGGCCATATGAATTACTGGAAGACGATGAATTCAACATTATCTAACATTACTTGAATACAGTTTTCTGGGGCCTTGGATAGTTTTAGCTTTTTACGTGGCCCCATTACCACTGTTAAGAGACCACTGTTAAGATCTCTGAACTTGTTTTGTTGTGATAATGAGTGTTTAAGTGAAGTTGTTGTGGCAAAGTTGGAACAGGCCCCCCGTTCAATGACTAACCACCAAAAGGTCTATTCACTTTGGAGGGGCCTCATGACTCTGAAAAAACTGGCTTTTCCACTAACGAGATGCATTTTTGTGCATTTCCTTGTGTGTGTGTGTGTGTGTGTGTGTGTGTGTGTGTGTGTGTGTGTGTGTGTGTGTGTGTGTGTGTGTGTGTGTGTGTGTGTGTGTGTGTGTGTGTGTTCAAGAGAGGGAAAGTAGTTGGGGCTGGTGAAAATCACTGTGGGGGAAATGAGAGGATGTGTGAGGGAGCAAGATAATGATAGGGCAGACTGAAAGGGGGAAAGTTGGCATATTTTAAATGAGGGGGAATTCAGTCATTGACTCCTATAGCTACAGGGTATCTGGTTGTCTTTTTTGAAAAAATAAAATAAAATATTGAGTTCCAGCTATTAATTATTTTCCTTCTATATCCTAGGATAGTTTGGTCTGTGATTAAAATACACTGCTGTTGTCAGAGTTAACACGAGAGAAACACTTCTTGCAGTCTGTCATGGCACACTGATACACTGCCCCAAAGAGAATGAAATGGATGAGATGGAGGTTTATAGTGGATTGCGTACTGTAATGCAGGCTGGCTGTCAAAGCTTAAACATATGCATGCTCGAATCTGGTCTTCACGCCCCTCAATATTGATCGGTCTGTCATATGCACCGAGAATCCCATAACACGGGTCCTTAATTCATAATCTGAAAGCGGATGCTCCTCCTTTTTTCTCCGTTCTATTTTCTCTCCTTCCCCACCCTTCCTCTCTCCATTACGTTTCTCTTCCTGCTCCAAATTTGTCTCAATCCATGCCGCCATTAAAAATAGGTCACTACTGTCAGTCAGCTCCCCAAAAATCTACCAGGGCCCAGGTGTAATCAATAATAATCAGTTGCACATGTTTATCATGGAGGAACGTGAAGGCTGACTTTTGTCCGGATAGGATCATGCTCAGTCCCTTCTTTGTTTTCTTTTTTTTTCTTTTTTTCCTGCTTATGAGAATGTAGTTTATTGGTGACAGGGTCCGGTTCCTTCCCTGGGCTGTGGTCTAGCCCGTGTCTCTGGGGAAGACATTAGTCTGTCTGAAGCAGCTGGAACTTCAGAGGGAAAACTGAAAGGGAAAATTTGTTGTACTCACTACTCACTTATTCTTGAGGGGGGGGGGGGGGGACAGAGGAGGAAGAGTGTCTGAGTGTCTGAGTGAGATGTACAAAAAGGTGTCTGTCTGCAAGAGACATGCAGGGAGAGAGAGCGAGAGAGAGAGAGAGAGGGGAGGAAGAGAGTGTCCATGTGTGTAAGGGTGTGTGTGAGTGAGATGGACAAAAAGGTGTCTGTCTGCAAGAGACATGTAGGGAGGGAGAGAGAGAGAGAGAGAGAGAGAGAGAGAGAGAGAGAGAGAGAGAGAGAGAAGAGGAGGAGGAGGAAGAGAGTGTTCGTGTGTGAGGGTGTGTGAGATAGACAAAAAGGTGTTTGTCTGCAAGAGACATGTCGGGAGGGAGAGGAGGATGAGAGTGCCCGTGTGTGAGGGTGTGTGTGTGAGTGAGATGGACAAAAAGGTATCTGTCCGCAAGAGATGTGGAGAGAGAGAGATAAAGAGAGAGCGAGAGAGAGAGGTGCGATCAAGGCCTGGAAAATGGATCCATATGTCTTGAAGGCTGACTAAGTCAACTAATAGGCAAAAGCGTACCCTGCATAATGTGCTGGATGATAAAGATAGACCTCATCATGGTTCATGTTTGAAAGCTTGGTCATTAACCCCCCATCTTCTCTCGGAGAGCTTGGAAGCAATCACTTCTACCTGGAGGCACCCATGGTGCACCATGGTAAATTAGACGCATTCAGATTTACTTCGAGGCATTCTCTCTCTGTCTCTCTGTCTCTTACTTGGAAGCACTTATAATGAGTTGGGATGAGTTGAAAAACAAAGGCATACGTCTGAAGAATGTTTTCGAATCATCTCAGATCAGTTTATAGCATGTCATGTCCAGTGTATCGAGCCTAGCTTGCAGTTCACTAGAATTGTTAAAGGGACGCCATCTGAAACCCAGACTTTGTGCTTTGTCTAACAACAACGCTTAAAACACTATATCGCTGCACAAACTTCACTTTTAACCCATTTCAAAATCAAAGGAGCTTTCAGGCTACATTGGGTGATGTATTGACTATTGACATAATCATCATCCTGAAATCACTTTTATGAGAATTAAATTGATGCAGTGAAAAGAAAAAAAGCCTCATGTTTGCCAAATGTCCTCATGTAACAATGGCACTGTTTGTCTCTGCATTGCCCATTAACAGCCTTTTTGTGGTCTGATAAACCATTTTCTCCAGACATCTGGCCTGATGTTGGTTTGGCTGGAGCCATTACTGGAATGTGTATGTATGTGCCTGTGTGTGCCTGTATGAGTTTATGCATGTGCATGAGTAAGTGTGTTTATTTTTCTTTTAGCATATATATATATATATATATATATATATATATATATATGACTCATTGTTTACACATTTAACAGTGGGCAAATCTTACCCGCTATAAATAGATTTCTAAATAACTGACTTCCATTGTCGCTAGTCCGGTATTGTGGGCACAATGACAGATCTCTAGCCCACAAAATCATGAACAATTATTTAAAAGATGTGTGTGTGTATAGTGTATATGTGTGTGTGTGTGTGTGTGTGTGTGTGTGTGTGTGTGTGTGTGTGTGTGTGTGTGTGTGTGCGCGCGCGCCTTTGTGAGACTGTGCCTACTTGCTTGCATGTGTGTATTTGCCTGTGTATGCATGTGCGTGTGTGTGTGTGTGTGTGTGTGTGTGTGTGTGTGTGTATGCGTGGGTGGGCCTAGGATTTTTTATTGGTGTTTACAAGATGTGGTCCAGTCCAATGCCAATGGAAAGACGCCGCATGACGTCCTTCTAAGACGCCATCCTTTGTCATCCTTTGTTCCTGTACCCAAAATGGTTCCCATGCTTTAGTGTACTGTACCTCGGCAATCCGGCAGTCTGTTGTGCTTGGCCTTGGCCCGCAGTGCAGTTACGTAGTTGTTGTGCGAACCAGCTGGGCAGGCAGTAGCCTGGCCCTAAACTGTGGCCCTAATCTAAACTGTCCCGGCTTGCCAGTCGACTGACGTCACTTTGACACATCGACATGTTTTGATAGTATGAAAGGTTCAAATGTGGCAGGCACTGGCCAGCTTCATGATAACCAAACTTTTCATCATACTGTACATGTCAACTGTAAGATAATATTATTTTTGCAATGATAATACGCCGGAATTTTCTTTAGTGACTACATACATATGGCATTGTTGACATACAAGCGATGGTGACAACTTTGACACAGAATCCGACGTTACATGACTTGGCCCCGCTTTACATGCACACAGTATACCACCACGTTTACCTTCAAAAGGTAAAATATGGAGGTTTAGCAATTTAAACAATTAAATGAAAATAACACATCCAGGGGATAGAGTAGAAATACGCGAAGCAAAGTACTGCTTTTCCCTGAAAAAAAAAGAAAAAAGTGTTAGCTGTGTAGCTGGATCCACCACAATGGGAACAGGCACATCTTCTCAGTCGAAATTATTCCTCTCCCCAGTCCCAAGACCTCCAGATCCAGCAGAGTCTTCATCTTCCAGTGGCACATGCCGGCAGTATCCTTGATACCCCCATTGCACACAGAAATATGGGGTATCATTTCTGTACCCAAAGGTACATTTGTCAAAAAAAATAATATCCTGTAAGGTACAGAAGTGGTCCTTAAGGTGATAACTGTGGACCTTTGTTTAATTTTAAAGGTACAGAAATCATTGCCCTGTGATGGCCTGGCGGCCTGTCCAGGGTGTCTCCCCGCCTGCCGCTTAATGACTGCTGGGATAGGCTCCAGCATCCTCGCGACCCTGAGAGCAGGATAAGCGGTTTGGATAATGGACGGATTATCTTTGTTTTAAAAAATTTGACAGCCCTACAAAATCTTTTATGTCGTGGTCTGGATTCAAATACAACAGCCGTTCCCAAATGGGTACAGTCTAAATTTCGAAAGTGGTAGGCCACACTGTGAGAATAGGTTGTCCAGCCATCCTAGGAAGGCTGAGATGGAGTCTGTGGGTATGAAACTGGAAAGAAAGTGCTCGGGCTGATTCATTCATAGACGCACAATAGATATACATTTGACTCTAGAGGGGGCGGACATAACCTCTCCACTAACCCTGTACTCATGGCCCCGCCATTTTCGCAACCGGTGGAGTGTGTAGGCTTCCTCGCAGTGCAGCACATATAGAGGCCTCCTTGGCAAGGCATGTAATGATGCCGGCATGAGAAAGAGCTGACTGCCCACTCCTGACCACATCTCTGCTCAGTGTGATCCACATTTAAAGCCGTGCGGTATCCAGAAAGGACCTGTAGTATTCCCAACACTGTGTAAAGCCACGCAAAACTCTGCGTAGTGCTTAGGAGCACAGCTCACAGACATGTGTTTGCTCTTACGCAGGATAAGACCTTCAAAAACAACATATGGAAGCCATATTGGTTTCCATATCAATGTCAACTGGGATATGGCTTACCCAGTGTGGCTGGAATATGTTGATTTTATCTCCGTTTCTTGCCAAAGCAATTATTTTATTTTGTTGATTGTTTATGGCATTGATGTACCCCAGCTCCCATGAATAAATTCTTGCACGTGTCACCTTTACAATTAGCGTTTGCTTCAGAGTGAGGCCGTGGGTGTCAGTTCTGTGAGCTCATAAAGGGAAATGTCTTTATACTTCATTTACCATCATCCCAGGTCTGAAATCAGTCAGCAGTCAACACTCATGCACACCTGAACACAGACATGCAAGCGTGCACATACACACACACACACACACACACACACACACACACACACACACACACACACACACACACGCTATATTCTCCTACTCCAGATGGGATGGGTTGGTTATAACTATAAGCATGCTCAATCCTGCTCTTTTTTTAAAGGCTGTAGCAAAACCCCAGGTGCGAAAGTTCAGATGCTATACATCCCAGCATTTTGACTCTCTCTCTCTCTTTCTCTCTCTCACTCTCTCTCTCTCTCACTCTCTCTCTCTCTCTCTCTCTCTCTGTGTCAGGCTCGCTCTCTCTCTCTCTCTCTCTCTCTGTGTCAGGCTCGCTCTCTCACTCACACACACACAAACAGACACCCACACACAAAAATACAAACACAAACTCCCACACACGCAGACGCAAACTCACATGAACACCGATACATAATCCAGCTTGTTGGGAGTGTGTGTGTGTGTGTGTGTGTGGGGGGGGGGGTATCGTTTTGTGTATATCTTTAATTGGTATGTCTGTTGATCTTGACTAACACCAGGTGTGCACATTTTAATTTCCAGACCTGAGTTTTTAGGGGTTCGTGCCAGGGAAAGGTTTGCGTAATTGAGTGTGTGTACGCGTGTGCCTCGAAAAACCCATAGTTCATCACAACTCATCCGGATCTGAGTTCGCACCTGGACTGGAGGTCATAAAATGGTAGTTACTAATGGCTTTTAAACGATCCTCTAAACGACCGAGGCTGTAACATTTAAACAATGACAGATCTCCATGGCAATTCCAGGGGTTTTTTTTCCCGGTGTGTCTGTCTCTCTCACTGCCCGTCTGTCTCTATTTCCCAGCTTGTCTGCTTGTCCGCCTGCATATCGATCTATCTGGCTGTCCGCCTGCCTGTCTTTGTCTGTTTCGGTTTGTTTTTTTTCCCTACCGATGCATTTGAGATTGAACTCTGCCAAGATGTGTGCGGTTTGCTGTGGCATCAGTCAGCTCAGTGATAAAAGTCAAGAAAAATGTCTGGAATGTGCCTCCGCACATACACGATGCTGTCTCTCTTCATTACCGTTTCCCTGAAACGTGCAAAGCAAACAAAATTGTTTACCCTTCGCCTGCCCGAGTCTGACTCCCCTCTTATCGAAACACCGCCGACCTTGGGAAAACATGGCATCTCTGTGGCCGGGAACAGAAATAGAGATGCACAAATGCTGGAGGATAGTTTAGGTCCTTGCTGACGCAATAAAGGAGAACCTGACCTGAGAAAACAAAAATAATCCTGTGCTATGATCAGCTGATCTCGTTGTTACAGTAAATGGTTAGATGGTATTAATGGGATTTTAAATAATAATAAATGGTATTTTATGCGCCACATAGTAATTGGAATTGTGTGGCCCTATGTGTACACGATGCTGTCTCTCTTCATTACCGTTTCTCTGAAATGCACACAGCAAACAAAATCGTTTACCCTTTGCTTCCTCGAGTCTGACTCCCGTCTTATCAAAACACCTCCGAACTTGGGGAAACATGGCATCTCTGTGGCAGGTAGGTCTATAATGAGGTAGCGTATAATGATGCATTCAGAAATTAATTCAGAATCTTGCTCAAGCTTCCAAGATGGACAAGTGCAAGTCATCTGTTTTTGGCTAGTAATGTTCCCACTTTTCATGCTGTGTTGAGGAATTTTATGTACAAATTTATGTGTCGATTAATTGATTCCAAGAATATAATTATAATGCTCTTAACTGAGCCTACACAAAGTGACACAAGGTACTCCTTCTTGTTTCTGGAAACATTGGAACAAATGTCTCTATAGCTTTTAATCATTGTGGACTTGTGAACTGCTGTTAGCTATAATTTTTTTGTTGTGTCCTGTGTTGTATTTTTCTATTTAATATGGACCTACCTATACGTCTGAATAAAGTAAGACTTGTACCCCAGAGTGCAAACTATACTGCAGCTTTCGGAGGAGCTCACTTTTTGCATTGAGGGTTGGACCTCAGAGAGGACTTACAATGAGTCTCTGGTAATGAAACATCTATGATGCAAGCACATATGTATATTTGCTCTATATCTGCAGATCGGGCGGCACGGTGGCCCAGTAGTTAGTGCTGTCGCCTCACAGCGAGAAGGTCGTGGGTGTGAACCCTGGGGTTGTCCAACTATAGGGGGTCATCCCAGGTCATCCTCTGTGTGGAGTTTGCATGTTCTCCCTGTATTTGCGTTGGGTTTTCTCCGGGTGCTCCGGTTTCCCCCACCATCAAAAAGACATGCATGTAAGGGTTAATACTTCTGTCTGTGCCCCTGACCGAGGCATGGCAAGACGAAGTGGAGTTGGTGCCCAGTTGTTGCACGGCGGCTGCCCACTACTCTTAGCTACACAGCTAGGATGGGTTAAATGCAGAGAAGAATGTCCCCATGGGGTTTATTATAGTAGTAAAAAAAAAAAATCTGTGGCTCAGAATAAATATCAAAACAAACATCTGTACAACACCACCAAATAGAATAGAGCACAATAATTTGCCTACAAATGGAAAGATCAAATGCAAAGGCTACACAGCAAAGAGGAATCTCATTTCTTATGGCCAGTTTGCTATTGTACCACCATGTTTGGATGGTGATGGTTGAAATAGCACAGCTTGATGCTCATAGTGAATGAGTGATGAATCATCCCCATGCGACATTATCAGTTGCTATAGAAAACAATATAGGAATGCACATGGCAAAACTGGCAAAAACAATTTGGTAATTCATATTTTAGAGAGAGAGCAGGTTTCTTCCGGGTGCTCTGGTTTCCTACCACAGTCCAAAGACATGCAGGTCAGGTGAATCGGCTATACTAAATTGTCCCTAGGTATGAATGTGTGTGGACCCTGTGATGGCCTGGCGGCCTGTCCAGGGTGTCTCCCCGCCTGCCACCCAATGACTGCTGGGATAGGTGCCAGCATCCCCGCGACCCTGAGAGCAGGATAAGTGGTTTGGATAATGGATAGATGGGATGGATAGACCTCCCAAAATTTCCAAATTTATAATTCTAGGGGAGCACCTGTCTTTCAACAAGGAACCAAGCACCTAGTGGCTCCTCTGTAGTTCACATCCTGTACCCATTTCACTGGACAAGTCACAAATAAGGCCATGGACCAACGCCTGCGGCTGTAAGTGCTCAAACCAGCAAGCTTTTGTAAATAATGATGTCCTACACTGTCCGTTGGCTGTCCTGCTGCATCGGTGTACTAATGTGTACCTGCGGTCAAGTAATTTCTTTTTTGCACATTCTCAGACTCTTCTTCTGTGGTTTGCAGTGTTTGTTGTTTCCATTTCTTGCCTTGCGTCCTTCCTGCACTGTGGTGAGTGTTGTTGGGTGAAGTTCTAATGTGTCCAAACCTGCACCTGAAATAGAAAGGTGAGTCACTTGGGTGGTCAGGAGCAGCAGACGCACATGGCATGGTGATTTTCCATAAGTCGGTCCAGAAAGATGACTTATCGTGACCAGAAAGTGATACCTTGATCAGCAGTCTTTGAAAAGGCCAGCAGTCGGCATGTTCAGTGTTTGCTTTGCATTCTCACCTTGGCTCTCTCCTAACATTTAAGGATGTTAAGTTAGAGGACCAATGCATTACTGCGCTGCTCCGCTGTGATATATATAGGTAGGTAGATAGATAATTAAGAGGATAAGTTGAGATAGACTTTGTATGAGGCGCTACACACAGGTGTCCCAATGCTCCAGCATTTCAACAAGCCACCTGTCAGTGATATAACCATGACACTGTCAGTATCACTGACAGTTCCCATCACCATCAGGGACTGTGGCTGGCATTGGCCCAGTGCTGACTGCTTTACCAGTGACTCACATCCACCTGATCCACATCCACCTCTTTCAGCTGCGTGTGTTTCTCTCGCTGCCCCTTTCCATCTGGTTATACTCTTATCTCATGTTGGGGGCGGTGAGGGGGGTGAGGTGAGTGAGGGCTATGTAGAGTGCTGCTCCTATACTCCTATGTTGTGTGTGTGTGAGAGAGATTTAAGTGTCTCCCTACTGATTATGCCTATGTGCAAAATTTTGTTTGTGTACAGGCACACGTGTGCAATATATGTTTTACCATGTGGCATCCAAATGTCACCACAAGAATATGAAGGGGGAAAACCTTGGCCCTGAACAACACAAGTTTGTGTGTGTTTGTGTGTGAGAGCATGCATGTCTGTGTGTACGCATATGTGCATTGCATGTGCGTGCGTGTGTGTGTGTGTGTGTGTGTGTGTGTGTGTGTGTGTACACGTGCGTGTGAGCGAGCCCGTGCTTCCATGCATTTGTGTGTTAAGGTGGGAAGGGGGTTCTGAAAGGTTCCCCTCCTCAGTTACGGGCTATCACTATCTTTGTCGTCTTCTAATAATAACCGCACCTCCTGGCTCGAGGTGGCCTCTGTTTACCACGAGGTTCAAACCACAGACCGTTAAATCAGAGCGAATTCTTCAATTGACTCCCGTCTGCATTTTAGATGTATATGTCTTGCAGGTTTACAGAGCGTATTTGCGATTTGTAGGAAAATTTGTGTGAGCATCTGCAGGTCTTCATTAACACTGAGTGTTATATATCGAATAGTATGTTGGCTAGGTTTAGCTAAGGGTCATGTTTTGTTTCTGAAGATAATGGCTGAACAGACCAAGCATGAGTTGCTTGTTGAGTCCGAGTGTTTGAGTGAGTAGGCATAGTTCACATAGATTCTTTTGTCTGTGCGTATCTTTGGCATCCTGTCTCGCTGTCTCAGTTACCTTGCAGCCTGCAACGGCCCCTATTTATAACCTTGGATAAACAAAACGGATACACAGGAGAAACTCCTGAGACAGGTATTTTTTCCAAGACGGAGCTTGCTGGATGTCAGGGTATTGGGTACGGCCTGTGTGAACAGTGCGCACCCAGCGTGATGGGCACAGTGTGTGGGCTGTGACTGCGCACCGCCCAAAAAAGATGATTTCATTCGGAAACGGAAACTGCCATTGCATACGGATGAAATTATCCTTTATCCTGGTGTGTGTGAGTGCGTGTCTGCCTGTCTGTCTAGGCTGTCTTTCTGAAGCCTGGTTTCCGCTACGTGGTCCAGCACAGCTTGCTCAACATTAACCGTATATCAGTCAGTTTTAAAGTGTCTGTGGTTCTTTTTTGCATATGGTTGCCAACACAATTGGCTGACGTTGACTAATGTTTTAAATAAACAAAAAGCTCTTGTACTTGCTCTGGGAGAGTTAATTGTATATCTGTGGGAGCATTGCTATTATATCGAGTGAGTTGTGTGCACATTAAGTGTTGTGCTTTTGTATTGATCCCTCTTCCCACAGAAAAGACTGTTGTCATTACACTAAATGTTTTTTTAAAGAATGGGTAGAATTGATTTCCTTGACAGGCAACAATTAATCTTAATATTTTTTTCAACCGTGAACTCAACATTCCAGGAATGTTTACATCTTAAGAACAAAATACTTGGGGGCGTCCGGGTAGCATAGCGTCTAGTCTGTTGCCTACCAACACAGGGCTTGCTGGTTCGAATCTTCATGTTACCTCCGGCTTGGTCGGGTGTTCCTACAGACACAACTGGCCGTGTCTGCAGGTGGGAAGCCGGATGTGGGTATGTGTCCTGGTTGCTTCACTAGTACATCCTCTGGTTGGTCGGGGCGCCTGTTTGAGGGGAAGGGGGAACTGGGGGGAGGGGGGAATCCTCCCACGCACTACGTCCTCCTGGTGAAACTCCACATGTATCAGAGGAGGCATGTGGTAGTCTGCAGCCCTCCCCGGATTGGCAGAGGGGGTGGAGCAGCGACCGGGACGGCTTGGAAGAGTGGGGTAATTGGCTGGATACAACTGGGGAGAAAAAGGGGGAAAAATCCCACGCCCCAAAAAAAACAATTAGTGTTAATATTTTTTTCAATCGTGAACTCAACATGCTCAACATGCCAGGAATGTTTACATCTTAAGAAGAAATACTTTACCTTTTAATTTTCCCACCTTTTCATCACCAAAACACATTTGAATTCCACTTTACTTCAAGCATATTTGCCTCTTTTTCAACATCTCTCTTGCCGTAACAAAATGTTATTCACATTAATGTTTCCTTAACCCGAACTTGAAAAAGCATCCTTTAAGTAGACACAATCTGAGAAATCAGAAGGCAGGAAAGTTGTCATCAGGATCGAAATGAAAAAAAAAATCTACTATGATAGCTACAAAAATTTGAAAGCCAGTTAAAATTGGATTTGTAATACAATCTCTTCCAGCTAAACGTGCGCCTCTCCCCTGTCTAGACCAAGCTTCCAGTGCTGTTGCTGGGCCATTCGGCAGACCTGAGGCCAGGGGAGTTTGTGGTTGCAATCGGCAGTCCATTTTCCCTCCAGAACACAGTTACCACTGGAATAGTCAGCACCACCCAACGAGGGGGCAAGGAGCTGGGTCTCCGTAACTCTGACATGGACTACATTCAGACTGACGCAATCATCAATGTAAGTCGGTTGCTATATTTCCATCCAATGTTTGAATACATTTTAAGCGAATAATTGAATGTCACAAAACAAAAGCATTCGTGCAAATGAAGTTGCACTTCCATGAAATCCGTTTAATTGAATAAAACCCTGAACAGTTTTACGTGTCCAGCATCATACATCCACCCGAGAGAAAGATGGACCAGTTAAGATTAAGGAGCAGATGAGCGTGTGATTAAATTCTGTTCGCATTTATTTTTCTCTCTTGCCAAATGCGTTTCCATCTCAATTTATTGCCAGTTCTCTTTTTTATCTTGTCTCATTTTTAGATTTTCTATTTATTAAATAAAAAGTGTATGCACCTCAAGTGAGCATATACACCTTTATGTGAATTTTGGGGATAGTATTTGATTTTTGCCTTTTCATCAAGCTTTTTTTTAATTCGAAATGACAAAATTCACTTAAATAAAATTTGATGGAAATGTAGTTGGAGTGGAGATTTTCACCACATTCACAAAAGACCACATGTATTGCTTTTCAGTTGCATAGGTGCATTTTTGTTGAAAGTTGCAAACAAAATCTTTCTCTCTCTCTCACGCATACAAGCGCGCATAAACCTAGACAATTAGTTGCACCATCATCAAATGACAGTTGGAAGATCAACTCAAAAATGTTCCCATTTTGTTTTGCAGTATGGTAACTCTGGAGGGCCGCTGGTAAATCTGGTAAGGAATTTTCATGTCATCATCGATCACTTTCTTAGAAATTCTAAGGCATGTGCTAAGTTTGATTACAAGCTACTGATTTATGGCCCTAAATACTGATGTGAGGTTTGCCATTTTAGGATGGTGAGGTTATTGGGATCAACACCCTGAAAGTAACAGCGGGCATTTCCTTTGCCATACCCTCAGACAAGATCCGACAATTCCTGGCAGAGTCTTACGACCGGCAGTCCAGAGGTATGAATTCACATTCGTACAGTTTATTTTGTTTTTCTTTTTTTAATCGTTTTTATTCAGGCAGTAAGAAAGAGGCCTCAGGATGAAACCAAAGTGTGGGAGGCAGAGTTTGGAAATAGATGGGCTGTGAAAAAGTTTGACCTAAAGCCAGCAGGCACACATGACTTCAGAGAATCTGAGTCACTTCATCATGTCTACAGCATGTGCTCTACTTCCCTATATTCTCTCTTGAGGTTTATATAGCACATTTCATCCCATATGTATCTTTACCTGGCATGACCTGACAGAATTCAAACACTTCAAATAAACCGCAAAGGAAGAGGTTCAAATATATGGCCGGTTATCATTTTGGTTTAATTTTTCCTGCTTGTTTTTCCCCCTGCACCTGCTTTTGTCTTTTGCAACAATACAGACATCTCTTTAGAGCTGCCAACTCTATGCCATAAAGATCTGGTCGATTTCTTTCTTGCACAGACTTTCCTGCATAATAAACTTAAGAGAAAGACTATTGCACCAGATGATGAAACACAGGAATGCTTAGTGGAATATGTGTTATTTCAACCCACATATCTACACACAGATGTGTACACACACTCAAGTACATAAACTGTAACCAATGAGCAGAAGTGTGTGCTCGGTATATGAATTAAAAAAAATCTAACACTCTCCTTGCATGAGCGGGGTATGTGGTGGGTCAATGATCGATGAATCGATGAATTTAGTCATTTATCAAAATAAATGACTATTTTGCAACCCGAAATTCCAGGAGCATATCATTTAGCCATTCCAACTAATGTGGAAAGGTTGGGCAGCCTTACAATTGCCCTAACTATGTCTGTTTCTATGACAACACCCAAAAGGTTATTAAAATTTAATAGGTATACGGAGTATTCAAGGAATTTTTTTGGGACGTTTCGAGGACAGTCAATGACGTGTTTGAATTCAGCAGAGTTGGTCAACCTTTCAAATCAAGGCTGTCACTGTAGAGCAGATGAGATTAATTATCAGGCCTGTATTTTTCTGTGACCATTTCTAGGAAGGGCAGCGGCTAAGAAGAAGTACATTGGTGTAAGGATGATGACTCTCACGCCAACGTAAGTAACACATGCTATCACAAAAGGTATCTATTGATATTGTGACATACAAATTGATTACCAACGTGAAACAGTGTCACACTTGACTATGGCTAAATAACAAAAAGTAATGATTCATTATGAACACAAATATTGCTCTTGGTCACTAGGATATGGCAACACAGTTTTGCTCTCCTCATTCTGGGTAATAATTTAAGACGAAATTTTCTCCATAATATCATTTTTTTTCTCTCTAACTTTAGACTAGCCAAAGAGCTGAAGATGCGACACCATGACTTCCCCGACGTCACCTCTGGCGCCTATGTTATGGAGGTTATCGCAAAGACACCGGCGGCAACGTAAGTACAATATTGTCCATGTGACTTGATAAGGATTGGTTCAGCACAAACTAACTTTGGCGGTAATGCCAATGGATTTTTACGAAGCATGAATAAAAATTGCCCACCTCTTCCTCTTCCTCAGTGGGTTGTTTTTGGCACATTATCCTTTACACATGCAGTGAATTAAAAAGGCACTCGACGCCCCAGCTCTCATCTGCTTTGCACTCTCACATTGTAAACTCAAGTCAGGTTTATTTGTATAGCCTTGAATCACAGTTATAGTCTCACTGGGCTTTAGGTGAACACAGTGAGAACCAGGTTGGTAAACGACAATGGATGACAGCCTCTATCCTCAGACCACCAATTTGAATGAGGAAAAAATCAGCAGGAAAAAAAAAAACTTTTCAGGAGAAAAAATGAGAGAAACTGGGACAGTTAGGACAATTGACATGTACTGTATTCACCATATTATTTTTTTGCTTTTTCATTTCTCTTTCTATCCCCTAACATGTACACTCACGTGCATACACATTAGGCACACATGTACACACATGCACTTTTGCACACACGCAAAAAAAACACACTTACACAGGCTTGCACAACTGTTTGAGAAAACATAAATTCACAAGTCACTCTAGCATGCCTGTTGGCCCTCCAAAGAATCCCCCTTCCCCCACAATCCCAGCCCCCTTCCAATCAAATGCTACCACAACTCTAGCAGAGTGGGGTTTGTTAGACGCTGAGGTCAGCTGTTTCCTTCGGCCCTAATGCAGGGAGGGTTGCTCGCCACTCTGTGGTTTCCTGGAACTTGCCCACCCGACCCTCTCTTGCACGGTCTCTGCTACAAGGCCCTGTCAGGCCTTACTCTTTGAACAAGTCACTAGTCAAAGTTTTGTGCCTGAAAACATTTCTGTGGTTCCTTTTAACATTTCAGTTTGCCCAAACAGATGAGGCGCTTGAGTTGTCATTTTAAATAAATGCTTTTACTCCTGTTCTGTTAGTATTTTGTGTTTGAGTCAGCCCTGGCCTTTGCAAACCCCGTTTGGCCCTGTTATGAAAACGTGGCTCCCATGCCCCATTTCAGCTGTCAGTGTTAGTCATGTTAGCGAGTTAAGTGACACAGAGAAGCTAAGCACTGCGAGGGGAGTGTGGAAATACAGTGTGGAAATGCAGTTGTACAGTGCAGACAAAGGTGTGGTGGCCTTCGTTCACATGTGGATGTGATTAAGGAGTCATGTTGAGAGTCAGCGTTTTGATATTACTTCTGGTAATTGCCTCAGTCTTTGTGTGATGTTTACTACATATTTATTTTGGGTGTGTGTTGGCTCAGTGGGCTTGTGTGTTTTGCACTCTTTTCTCTGTCTTTGCTATCATTTATTAAAATAAAAATGGGTTTCCAGTGCAAAATAATTGTCATCAAATTAGAATATATATATATATGGATTTCTTGCTGCTCATATAGATATTTTAAAATGCTTGCAACAGATTTTAAATCAATTCAGTTTGCATTACTATATTTCTCAATATCTGTATAAAACAGATCTTTATAAAACAGTATCTAAATTTATTTGGGATATTAAATAAGTAGCATTTGGTTTGCTCTATCGGGTAAACTATGAGTCCTTTATGAGCCCTTTAATAATTCTTAATATGTCTGCATGCCCAGGCCCAAAATCCTTGTGCTATGTTTTTTTAAATATATATGTAAAAGATATATTGTAAGAAGATACTGGTTTCAAACAACCGTATCTTTTGGCTGATGAATATACTATAAATACTATTTATGAGGTCATTGTGTAACCATGTCTTCTTCTTCTTCCTCCCAGTGGTGGCCTGAAAGAACATGATGTTATTATCTCCATCAATGGCCAAAGGATCTCAACTGCAACTGATGTCAGCAACACCATCAAGAGGGATGGCACACTCAGAGTAGTGGTGCGGCGTGGAAATGAGGACGCTATTCTCACCATCATTCCAATGGAGATCGACCCTTGACCCTGCCTCAAACACCACACTTGAGCTTGAGTTCATTTTTTTCCATATGGACCATATGTGGATGTAGGTAGGATTTCTTGTGAGCCCCCTCCCCAGGATCTGTGGCCAGTGGCACCACTTGTCTGGCAAAATTCTGGTTTGACCCTATTGGGACGACTACGCAGACATTCAAAAGCAGAGCTTTACATTCTCATCCATGTATATTTACACTTTTACTTTATTATGCCTTGACTAAAGCTTTTTTTCCTTTCTTTTATTTGTTTGATACAGTATTTTGCTCAGTTCGACCTTCTAAGGCAGTGTTAAACAATGTATAGACTCTCTGAGCAAATCTGATTTGTATAATTGTTATGTTCCAAAATACTTTCATTAAGTACTGTAGTTTTAATGTTTTTGTTGATTGTGTTCTGTACCAAGACGAAAATAAAGGATTTACTTTGTTTTGTCACTCTGTTCACTCACCTTATAATTTTCTTTGTCTATTATTCTGTAACATACAGAACATAGTGGTACATGCATGTACACACACACACACACACACACACACACACACACACACACACACACACACACACACACACACACACATACACACACACACTTCCTTTGGCAGTCCATCGAAACGATGATGACTGTGATGCAGTTTAAGCTCGGCAAGCATGCCTGTGGGCCATCAGGCCCGCATTAGAGCAACAATATCGTCCACATTTGTCACAGACGAATGTTGTTTGGTCTGTTATGTCTGGCGTGGTGGGCCTTATCATAGGCTTCTTGTCTCTTGTTCAACAGCTGTTCTCAATTGCCTTACTGTGGAGCACCATCGCTGTCTGTCCAGGGCCACTGTCTCCCAGCTGGAGTCATCTATGCCACAGATCTTCCATGTGGTGCTTCAGCACATCTTTAAAGCATAGCTTCTGGCCTCCCTGCTTCCTTATTCCCTGACACAGCCCCCCATAGAAAACCTCTTTTGGTAGGTGGTTGTCTGGCATTTTTCTCACGTGGCCGGCCCATCTGAGCTGGGAGGCTGTTATTAGGGCTTCAACACTGACAGTACCAGCCCGTTTCAATACTTCCACGTCAGGCACCTTATCTTCCCATCTGATTCGCAGCAGCTTTCGCAGATGACAAAACTGTATGCTGGTGAGCTTCTTGGTGTGCTTGCAATACAGGGTCATGCATTCAGTGGAGTAGAGTAGAGATGGGAGAACAGCTGTGTTGTAGACCTTGATCTTTGTTTTCAGCCTGATGTCATGGTGGGACCAAACTTGTTTGTGGAGGGCACCAAAGGCTTTTGTGGCTGCTTGGATTCTTCTGTCCACTTCTAAGTCAGAGGAGTTTGTATCTGTCACAGCACTGCCCAGATAAGTAAAGCACTCAGTGGTCTTCAGAGTTGCTCCATTAACCAAAATATTGGGCTGACCTTCTTCGGGGCATTTCTGAAGGGGAGGCTGGTGCAGAAGCTCTGTCTTGGAGACATTGATCTTCAATCCAAAGAGGGTAGCTGCTGAAGAGAAGCAGTCTATTATTTCTTGCATTTCTCCAGGATCATTGGCAACCAGAGCTGAGTCATCTGCATATATAGAAGCTCTCGAACACAGAGTTCTCTGTTTTGGTAGACGCCTTGAGTCCCACAAGATTGTAGAGGTTTCCATCTGTTCGGGTCCTGATGTACAAGCCACCTCTCAAGTTGGCTGACATTGTTTCTAGGACTGCAGCGAGATATAACGTGAATAGGGTCAATGCAAGCACACATCCCTGCTTCACCCCATGCTTGATGTTGAAAGCATCGCTGACGTCTCCTCCAATTGATACTTTCCCTGTCATCTCATCGTGGAAAAGTCTGATGATGCTGATCAGTTTCTGGGGACAGCCATAAGTCTCTAGCAATTTCCACAGGGTCTCTCTATCAACAGTGTCAAACGCTTTTGAAAAGTCCACAAAAACAATGTAAAGTGGCTGATGTTGTTCAGTTGCTTTCTCCTGGAGTTGTCTCAGGGTGAAGAATGAAGATCATGTCTGTGGTGGATCTACCAGATCTAAAACCACATTGGCTTTCAGGCAACACTTCTTCTGAAAGGATCTTTATCCGGTTCAGTATGATCTTAGCCAGGACCTTTCCAGCACTCGACAGAAGTGAGATCCCACGGTGGTTTCCACAATTGCTTCGTTCACCCTTCTTCTTGTAGATGGTCACAATCAAAGCATATTTGAAGTCTTGAGGAAGGAATAGGTTCTGCCAGCAGGCTTATAGAGCTTTAGTAGCTCTGACTTAAATATTGAGCCGCCATGCTTCAGGATGTCTGATGGGATGCCATCTTGTCCTGGTGTCTTCCCACTTCTGGTGTCTTTAAGTGCTTTCTCTACTTCAGCCATTGTGATCGGCTGAGGTCTTCTGTTATTGGCCTTTGTGTAAGCCAATGGCATGCATTTGGATCTGCTGATCCTTCTTGATTCAAGAGGGTGCAGAAGTGCTCTTTCCATCTTTCTGTGATCTCTTGCAGGTCAGTATACAGGTTACTTCCATCTGCCGTTTTTACTGGTGCTATAGTATTGCTTCTTGGGCCATAGATGGCTCTCAGCGTAGAGAAGAATCCATGCATATCATTTCGATCTGCTAAGGCCTGCAGCCCTTCTGCTTTCTTGCTCCACCAGTTGTCCTTCATCGCCATAATCTCCTTCTGAACTTTGGCTTTAATTGCCTTGAAGGCCGATTGACTCCTCTCAGAGTTCTCTTTCTTGTGGGCATTGTGAAGCATTTGCTTTTCCTGTAGCATTTCTTGAATTGCTTCATCTTGATCCTGGAACCAGTCAGGCGATTTTCTTTTTGGATGACCAAGCACCTCTTTTGCTGAATTATAGATGGTCGCTTTCATTTGTGTCTAGCATTCTTCAACGTTACTTGCACCTGTTGCAACCCTTTCTTCATCTTGAAGAGCAGATATGATTGCTGCAGCTAGTCTCATGTGATGTTCTGTGCTTGCTAGCTTGTTGGTTTCCACTTTCTTCGGTGCTTCACAGGGTGTTTTTTGTGACTTCATCTTTAGTTTCATTCACAACTGTGTTCGGACCAGGTAGTGATCAGTTGAGTATTCTGCTCCACACATCACCTTTGTTGAAAGTACTTCTGTCAAGATTGCCCTGCGAGTCACAATGTAGTCTAACAAATGGAAATGCTCTGATCTTGGATGCATCCAGGTGAAGTAGTTCTTTTCGGGCTGAGAGAAGAAGGTGTTTGGGATACACAGGTCACACTCAGCACAGAATTCAACATAAGGCCACCATTGGTATTCTTATTGCCCTTGCCAAACTTTCCGATGACACCCTCATAGTTTAAGTGGTCCTTGCCTATCCTTGCATTGAAGTCTCCTAAAATGAGAAGCTTGTTTGTGCTTGGTACACTGTCTGCTACTTCAGCCAATTTCTGGTAGAAAGACTCATTGTCTTCATCTGGATACGCCATGGTTGGAGCATACACATTGATGAGTGATAAGAAGCATTCTCCCCCACAGGGACTCGGAGACTCATAATCCTCTTAGAAATTCCTAATGGTAGAGTGGGCAATCTGGACGCAATTCTGTTGGTAATGGCAAAGGCCACTCCAGCATCTCTCCTTCCATCAGCCTTTCCAATCCAGAAAAAGGTGTAGTTGCTCTCTTGTACTTGGCCTTCAATCCTTGTTTCTTGGAGAGCAGCAATGTCAATACAGTATCTCTCTAGCTCCTTAGCGATCAATGCAGTTCTTCTCTCAGGTCTGGTGTGGTTGTCCAACATGGTCCGAACATTCCATGTAGCAGATAGTACTATCTACTGTTATAATGGTAGCAGCAAAGGCTGACCTGACTTCACACACACACACACACACACACACACACACACACACACACACACACACACACACACACACACACACACACACACACACACACAGATTGACTGCACCCAGGCTAACATTATACACTGCTCAAAAAAATAAAGGGAACACATAAGCAAAGAAATGTAGCTCCAAGTCAATCACACTTTTGAGATATCAACCTGTCCAGTTAGGAAGCAACACTGATTTGTGAATCAATTTCACCTGTTGGTAAATTGTCTAATTTCCACCAGGTGGAAATTAGACAATTTGCAAGACAACCCCTATGAAAGGAATGGATTTGCAGGTGGTGGCCACAGACCATTTGCCTGTCCTCATCTTTTCTGGCCGATCTTTGGTTAGTTTTTCATTTTGCTGGTGCCCTCACCACTAGAGGTGGCATGAGGCGGTATCTGCAACCTACAGAAGTTGCTCAGGTAGTGCAGCTCATCCAGGATGACACATCAATGCGTGCTGTGGCAAGAAGATTTGATGTGTCTCCCAGCACAGTGTCCAGAGCATGGAGGAGGTACCAGGAGACAGGCCAGTACACCAGGAGACGTGGAGGGGGCCGCAGGAAGACAACAACCCCGCAGCAGGACCGCTATCTGGTCCTTTGTGCAAGGAGGAACAGGAGGAGCACTCCCGGAGCCCTACAAAACGACCTTCAACAGGCCACTAATGTGCAGGTTTCTGCTCAAACAGTGAGAAACAGAATGCATGAGGATGGTATGAGGGCCCGACGTCCACAATTGGGGGCCTGTGCTCACAGCCCAACACCGTGCAGCCCGATTGACCTTTGCCAGAGAACATCTTGGTTGGCAGATTCGCCATTGGCGCCCTGTGCTCTTCACAGATGAGAGCAGGTTCACACTGAACACATGTGACAGACGTGAGAGAGTCTGGAGACGCTGTGGAGAACGTTCTGCTTCCTGCAACATCCTCCAGCAGGACCGGTTTGGCGGTGGGTCAGTGATGGTCTGGGGAGGCATATCCTTGGAGGGCCGCACAGACCTCTACGTGCTAGCCAGAGGTACCATGACTGCCATTAGGTACCGGGATGAGATCCTCAGACCCATTGTCAGACCATATGCTGGTGCAGTGGGCCCTGGGTTCCTGCTCATGCATGACAATGCTCGTCCTCATGTGGCCAGAGTGTGTCAGCCGTTCCTGTATGTCGAGGGCATTGATGCTATGGACTGGCCTGCACGTTCCCCAGACCTGAATCCAATCAAGCACCTCTGGGACATCATGTCTCGTACCATCCGCCAACGCGATGTCGCACCACAGACTGTCCAGGAGTTGACCGATGCCCTGATCCAGGTCTGGGAGGAGATCCCTCAGGAGACCATCCGTCGTCTCATCAGGAGCATGCCCAGACGTTGTAGGGAGTGCATACAGGCACGTGGAGGCCACACACACTACTGAGCCTCATTTTGAATCGTCTTGAAGAATTTCCACAGAAGTTGGATCAGCCTATGTTCTCATTTTCCACTTTGATTTTGAGTATGATTCTGAATCCAGACCTTAATGGGCTAATGATTTTGATTTCCATTGATCATTCTTAGGTTATTTAGCTCTAAACACATTCCTCTGTCTAATAAATAAAGATTTTCAGCTGAAATATTTCATTCATCGAGGTCTGTATTGTGTTTTTAGGTGTTCCTTTTATTTTTTTTAGCAGTGTAGTATTTTCCCTGCATGTGTGCAGTGTTTACACAATCATTACTCACACATACACAGGAGGCTGACATAAAGCAAACTAGGATCTGGATTGGGTTTGATTTTATTGCCTTCATACAGGTTTGACAGTGGTCTAATGTGTTTTTGGGCTAGGCCCCTCCATGCTGACCTCAGAGACAGGAACGAGGGCCAAATACATGGTCAAATCCAACACAGCGTGATCACAGATGACATCCTTTTCAAAATGCACTAAAGTCCAACATTTTTTTGTGATCATAATTAAAGGATGAATTCCCATTGGTACTCGAATACCCTGACTTTTTTTCTAGCACTTTAAAAAAGTCACAAGTGCAAATATATAAAGCTTCTGCATGAGTTAAAATGTCATGAAGTAATGTCAAAATGTCACATGGTAACAAAAAATATATCCAGTTCCATTTTTTTATACCCAGTGAGGGACAATGCATTTTTTTTTTACAAATGAAATTCAATAATCTGTTCAGACTATGGGACAATAAACCCAGTCTCACTCTCTTCTGAATTCCTATAAATAGGATTACATAGTAGCCAACCATAGAAAAGCATCTTGCCTTCATGATAAATATATCATAGGCATGACATGCATTCACCCATTGTAAATTGGCCTGCTACAAATTAATGAAAATTATTTGTCTGCTCTGGATATTAAGTATTTACTAAAATGTAAAATGTGTACATAATTATAGTCAATAAAGGGTTAAGTGATAACAAAGAAGCGCTCCCGTTTGTAAATTAGAGTCCAAAGTGACAATTTAATTGCCACTTACGTTGTGCTGCCACCTCATGGTCTTTTATCAATGTTGCAATGTGTCAAAAAAACACGTTTTTTAATGTGTTGCAAATGTCTCCTACAAACAGATATTTTCTTTCACAGTTGTTGCCATTTTCAGCTTTAAGTGATTCACCCTAAGGCAACAAAACATCACACTCATTGGCTCCCGAGATTCAGAGTGTCTTTTTAGCCAGATTCAGCTTGGAGGGGAAAGTGTTTCAAAGTGTTAATGGACTAGCGGTAACTGGCTGTCACAGAGCCAGGGCCTGAGCTCAAACCATCAGTCATTCAAGACATGACAGCATTACCTAATCACCCCTACGCCTTGGCATGCAATGACCATCTCTCTACAAGCCCAAATGTTAAGGAATGACTTATGACCATGTACTGTTTAAGGAAGGCGTGTATGTGTTTCATATTTCCCTTATTCGGAATGCTGATCTGGGACCACGTACCAGAAACCTTTAGCCATCTGTTTTATTGTAAAGTACAAGACAGAGCTAATCACTAAACAGTCTTTGAAAAAAATGACAGAGGTCATTTTTTAGAATATAGTGCTCTCCATTCAGATTGTTAAACTTTGCTAGCCTATCTTAAGGTAGGCTGGAGCATAAGTCTTTCTCAAAATAGCTCAACTAAGACATAAAGCAGCCACGACCCTTAGATTTTCATATGACTACAAAAGGAATTTATGAATCTCATTAAGTCATGCTGAACAATTTGTTGCTTCCTTCCATCTATGGCAAGGATGGGTCATTACCCCAATGTCGCCCTATCTTCCACCCTTTTGAGGGCTTTCAGGCCTTGAAGGTAAAAGGTTGTCATGTTTGTCCTGGCTTTCCAGTGATGAAGTGGTTGGAGCTACTCTGGCCTCTAAGGCAATATTCAGTGAGCTGACTCCATCTGTGCCCAATATGTTGCAATTGTTTTGAACCATCCCGCATAATTCACTTCTGAGTTGTCTTGTAAAAATGAGCTACTGGGTGTTACACTGAGGTAATTACTACTACGTGAGTATGGGTGAGGACAGTAACTATGAAGGAAAAAATATAAATATAATTAAAAGCATTATCTCACACATTCAAAGACAACTTTACCACGATTTGTACACAAGAGAAAGGGTTCCCTAGTGCGCTCTAAAAATGGGCCGATTTATGGATGTGTTAAGACATTTCCCAAGGCCATTCTCCGAGGCAGGGATGCATTTTCTGTTTTTTTTTTTTTTCACTTTCATATCGGCATCAATCTCATTCTCTCTGAATCGGCTGCGAAAAAGGGTGCAAAGAAACGATATGGATACTCAATGGAGGACGCGCGTCACTTTTTTGGCACAACTTCAACTTGAAAACAAGTCGTACATTCTCTAGCGCCCCCTACTTTCTATTTTGGTTCCATTTTTTACCCAATCACAGTCAAGTTTACTGGCACAATTTGTCGAACTCTCGCGTCACAGGACTGCGTCCCTGCCGCTCATTGGCCATTGCTGTCTTGCGGCGGACGATACTGATCTCGGCAGCGGAGGAAGAGGGAGGGGAAATTTTAATGGCCGTCAGTTGGACTTCAAAATGCCAAAAGTCCGGATTATTGGCAGTATTTTAATTATATAGACGCAGGTGCGCTTTGAAGGTCTTTCTACATCCACGGATGTTATTTATAGAGCACATTACGGCTGATGATGTGTTTCTGCCATTGTTTTTCATCGCATTGAACGGACTTTGCCCGCTTGATTTGTGCGCGACTAGGAGGACTGAAGACCAGGCCTAGCCGGCTGGTTGTGGAGAACAAGCGGTTCATCGGAATTAAGAGGTAAGAGTGTGGAACTACTGTTGTGTTTCTCTCATACTACACATGGATTACTTACAGTTTAAACTCGTTTAGTAAAATATTTTCCTGACTGCATACACAAATTCATTGCAGGGGTCTGATGTAGTCAAATGTAAAGTGTAAACAGGAGACTGACGTTAGCCGCAGCTTAGCTGCCTGACAGCTAAAGGCTAACAGCTAGCTAAGTTTAAAGTAACTTTATAATTAGGGCCGGGCCTAGCTGGAGTTAAAAGGGCACAGGGAGTTACAAAGTCGTTGGGTAACTAGCCTTGTGGGCTGTTGCCCAGCGTTAATTTTTTTTTGTCTTAACAGTGACGATATTGAGTAGTGTTAAAGAAAAGACAAGTTTAGCTCGCTAATGTTAACATGCTGAAGTGTTACTCCAATGTGACGTTGGCTAACCGACCGTGCGCTCAGCATTACTAAGCTAGCCAGGTTAACTTGGCAAGCTAATGTTGGCTAACAACAATTATTTAGTTGGCCTGCCTAACGTTAGCTATCTTTAACTAAAGAAAACTTAAGTTAATTGTTTATGGCCAAAATGATTGACGAATGGTTCCTCCACTCTGAACACTTACGGGATTTTCTCTCTCTTGCGTATAGAATATGTAACACTAAGAAACCAACATGACGTCCAGATTTGGTAAAACGTACAACCGCAAAGGAGGAGAGGCTAACTCCAAATTTGAAGAAGTCTTCTCCAATAAAAAGCCCACATTGACCACCAAATGGGGAGAGACCACCTACAAAGCTCAACTTGGGACCAAGAGGCCCCCCATGAAACCTGAAATTCCCGAGCTTCCTAAGAGGCCAAGGCTTGAGGACAGCGACAGTGACGAGGACCCTTTTGGCTTTGATAGTGATGAGGATTCAAAAACTGTTACTTCTCACAGTGTGTCACAGTCTAACGTAGAAGTGGGAGATGTGACAAAACCTGCTTCGGTCCATGGCAGTGGGGCAAAAACTCCCGTTGTCTCAGTACAAGGCCCTGGGGGCTCCATGCTCGCATCAGCAAGTAAGTGGTCAAAATGAAATGATTAGGCCATCTTTTTCTTTCGGCTTGTTCCTGTTTCCCAGGTATCGCCACAGCGGATTTGATAGTTTCCAGGGTAGTTGTTAACCCGGGCCTTGACTGATCTGGTATGGTCTTGTCAATCTGCATAATGATTTGGGAAAGTTTTACATCCGATGCCCTTCCTGACACAACCACTAACCCTATGGACGGGGGCACAGGTAAAGCGCTGGATGCCATCCTAGTATTCATGGACTTGCGCCCATGCTTATTGCCATGACTAGGCTATATTTTAATTAATTTTAATATCTTAAGTAATTTTGTTCATTATTTCAAATTTGTCCTTTTGTTTTACAGTTTTCCTTTTGGTCCTTGGAGGACAGGCAAAGTCAGAGTAGAAATACATATTTGTGAATTATGGTATGGGCTTGAATGGCATATATTTTGCCATCAGAATGAATTATTTGGGCTAGAGGATTGATTTGACTATTTCAGAATACGTTTAATTGAAGTTCTGGAGCAGGTAAGGCTGAGCAGTTCCCTTGTGTATTTTACGACAGAGAATGTAAAAAGCCTTGTCATCAACTGCTTAGTTTCTTGCCTGACTGAAAGATCAACTGACTATAAATCAGGCTTTACAACTTCTGCAGTTTTAATGTAAACCTTCTCACTGATTGCATGTGAATTTACCTTCTGTAGCTTATTTTATATTGAGGCTGTAATTTGTTTTATTTCCTTTGGTTCCTGTCTACACTGTTAAGTTAGTTTTGTCAGGTTTGATTTGACTGCATGTAATTTTAATGCCTGTTCACAGGAAAGGAGACATCTGAAGTGAAGGTTGTCAATAGCCCTGGCACAGAAGCACATCAGATATCAGCAAACAGCAGCCAACAGCCTGCTGCAATGCCCTTCTTTTCAAAGACCGTCCCCTCTGATGACTCGAGTTCAGTAGAAGCTCAGAAGTATGTCTCGTCCTTGCGCAATGTACACACCAACCTCCTCGGCAAAGATTCTGCAGATGTACCTGGAGGTAACAAGGACTCTCAGTCCACCTCTTCCCAGGAAGAACTCCCTTCTGAATGGATGAAAAACACAGAGCAGGAGCCTTCTGCTGAGCCTGCTGTTGAGCCTGTGGACAACCTCCCCCCTTCACCATTCACCCTCAGGTCCTCCAACTGCAAGAGGTATCAGCGGCCCAGCCGGCCAAGCAAAGTATGTTCCAACACAGGTGACAGTAGCACCAAACCCGCTGCAACAGCAGGAGCTGAAGTCAAATCCAACAGTGTCCTTGGTGCCAGCTCAAATACTGCTGCTCCTGCTAACACAGCAGGTAGAGGAAGGGGAAGGGTACGGGATTACACAGTACTGCATCCTTCCTGCCTGTCTGTGTGCAACGTCACCATCCAGGACTCCATGGAGCGTAGTATGGATGAACTAGTTGCCCCGGCAACCCCTGCTGATCCTGGAGAGGTGGGTCAAATGAAGAAGAAGTCGGACGTTCCACCACCCAAGCCCACTCGGTAAGCTGTAAAGTAGTGCCTTCCCTCTCCTCTTACCTGTTCCTAATGATGAGGCAAGCATTGTAGAAAAGATACTGATTAGAGTTGTATCCAAATCAGAATTTTTTTGATTCGAGTCGGATATGGCTGTTCAATACGAAGATTCGACTATACGTTGCCCCCCCCCCCCCCCCATATAGACTATCTGGTAATCAGAAAATCCATTGGCATGAGTTTCAGTGACGATTTCGACCACATTAACATAGTCAAATTCAACAAAGTCATGGGAACATATTTTTGAGGATTTAAAAGTCAATAACAGACTGCCGCATATGATGCGAGATTTGAATTGTGCCTAATTGAATTGCCGACATAACATCGGACTACCATATGGATTTGTCGGAATAATGATACAGGTAGCACATGTATTTCTGTTTAAATTAAGTTCTTATAGCCTTATTTTTCATTTCACTCCAAACATTAAAAATAACTTGTAAATTAATAAAGAAATGAAACTGTTTAAAACAAATTCACAGCATTGCCCACTGTGAAATAACTGACATCTCTTCAACAGGATAGGCCTAGCTAATTCTTTATTTCTCTTTAAACATAAAAAACTAATAAATAAATCTAAATAAATGAAAAAAAATTAAAGATTGGAATTATTTTTTAAAAATCTGCAATGCTGTCTGTAACTGGTCGTTCCTGTGTCTCTGTGAGTTGGGACCTCAAATCTATAGAGTTTTCTGGGTTGAAGTACACAAGCTGTGGTAATTTTCATTACTGTATGTGGACTAGGCCTAGCAGAGATATACATAATATATTATAGCCCTGTAAATAGGCTTATTTCTTGCATTATGGAGGGTAAATCTGCTTAGGTAATTGCAAAATGGTTGCCTAGCTCCTATGCAACTTATCCATTTCAAGTGGTTTGCCATGTTTGACGTTGAATGATAAGCAAATTCTGCTTACTAAGTTTGCATACAACTTTGTTAGTTTTGTGCTTCAGAAGTTCAAAATGCTGCCATAGAAGTCTTCTGAGACATGGTTATAGATAGCCTAGTTTACCCACCACTCTGCCTCAGGTTTTAGCTTCTCCCAGCAGTTAACCACCAGCGCATGTTAAGTGGGGGGGTTTTGAGGGGGGTTTTAGCAAGTGCGCTCGCCCTGCTAGAATATAAACATATAATGTAATGTACACTGACTGACAAAAAAAAAAGACAGCTTAACTTGGAAGAATTTCAAGTCGACTGAGGGGTCACTGCCGGATGATTCGACTCATCCTCTATCGGGGGGAGCACTAATGCTGATGAAACAAAGGTCAGAGTTATGCACATCATAATGGTTAAGATGGTTCTGTCTTCACTGAATTGATCAATGTCTAAGTGGAGTAAATGAAATGGATTTCTTTGTTATTTGAGCAATGGTCCACATCATTTTCTTGCAGTTGTCTTTTTTTTTCCCTCTAAAATACTCGTGAAAATTTGCTTTGCGGTTGCATCCCTGAGCCCTTTATCTTTGTGTCATGTTTCAGAAGAAGAAAAAATTGTACCCCTTTGTTGCTCCTTTCTTTTGAAGCTTTTTTTCTAATGGCGTTAAATTACTTTCTATTCCCATGTCTAGGTGCTTTCTCTTTTCTGTGTCCCCTGACCAATCACTCTGTCCTCGTTCCCCCCAATTTCATTTAAGGAAAAGCCCATTTCTTTACCATGTGTCTCCCCCAGGTTCCGACCCACTCAGACAAAGACCAAGAAGGAGACCAAGCTGGAATTCTTTGGCTTCGAGGACAAAGAGGATGCAGAGGGTGAGGAGGGATCAGAGGGGGGCACTGCAGGCAGCAGCAGTTACAAAATCAAATACTTTGGCTTTGACGACCTGAGCGAGAGTGACAGTGATGAGGAGAGCTCACCGGCCAAGGAGAAGAAGGCCAAGAAAGCTGCAGCGGCCCTAGCAGCCCTAAGTGTGGACAGCCCTCAGACCAGTGACTCTCAGGACAGCCAGGCTAGCAGCATTACAGGTGAGCTGGCCTGCAATCCATATGTGATTAACATACTGCTAACTTGGAATTTACTTCACATTTCATTTGTTCTTCATGTTGAATCGTTGCACACTTACCTGTATTCTGCCGAAACCTCTGGAAAGCGAGAGATTTTCAGAGATTCTTTAAGGAATGACAACTTTAACAAACCTGCAATTCATAATCATATGTTTTAGGTATTAAATTATAATCTTGACACATACATGTACACTACGAAGTTTGGTATTAGCTAATAATTGCTTGAAAACTTATCTGTATCATATAAGAATTATGCATGATACTGACATAAAGCGTTAATTATGTGCCGACGGTGACGACAGGCATTGATGAAAAAGACAGATTGCACTACAGCCTGCAAAAAAATGAAAGCCCTTTTGATAATGTTTTGTAAATATTAATTAGTTTTAAAACATATTGAATTATTTATTTATTTATTTTACTTCAAGGTCTAAAAATGTTTTAAAATGTCTGGAATTTTAGGAAGGGAGGCACTACATTTATTCTGGGGTAGAATGAAAGAGTGTATCTTTTTTTTTCCCCCTTCCCTTTTTATGGTTTTGTTTTATTCTTTATTCCATAACAGCCTGACAATTGTTGCAAGCAGTGTACAATGCATTTGCGCTAAATAGCATATGCTGGACCAACAGGGACAGTGGGACTGGGAGGCAGTAGCTAGGGGCGACAGATTCAGGATTCAAGATTTAGTTTATTGTCATTTTCACTATGTACCTGCGCACATAAATACAAATAAAATGCCGTTTCTCCCAGCCCATAGCAGTGCAACAGATAAGACAAAAATACGCATCCAAAAATTCCCTAAAAACGATACCACTAAAAACGGAGAACAAAACAAAAAAGCAAAATTAACAACACAGTCCATTCAAGTGCAACACGGTCCATTCAAGTGCCATTTCATTTTAAATGTTGACAGCCAGTGTCTGATAATGAGTGACCAGCACTGATTGGGGGAGGGGGGCACAGTTTGTTAATAAGAAGATGAGGCAGCGAGCAAAAAGAAAATGGGTGAATGTAAAGGCAGTGTGAAATGGTTTGAGAACGACAAAAGATTGTGGGTGGCTTAAACAATCCAGCGATTCTTACAAGGCACGATGTGAACTTTGTCGCAAAACATTCCAACTGGTGACAGACAATGGGTTGTAAAGCACTAGATTGTCATGAAATCTGACAACATTCAGCAGTTTTTCTCCAACAGCCACGTTGAAGGGCAGAAATACTGTTGGTACTGAGTCTCCAAAAGAAAGCAGACAACTTCACAGAACTAGCAGATAATACTACAGGGATGAAAATGGCAATGCTGATAGCAAAATCCAACACACTCAGGAGACAAGCAAAGGAAATGAGAGCAGTTGCTAGTGCTAGATGTCGCGGCTGATGAGCTGCGACACGTCATGAGAGACATAGCATTCATTGACAAACGGGTCAAAGAAAAAGCAACTTCAGATTGTTTGTGCCAGAGAGGCTTGGAAAAGGAAATACACTTGCATTTGGTTTAGATTGTCAACTTTTGACCTGTCTATTATGCTCTCGTGTATTTGACACTATTGTATTCTATTTGACTTGGTCTACCTCCATAGTTTCATTTTTGTTCATTAACAAGAAGGCTGTTGTCAGTTGATTTGCACAGAAAAATTCCATTTATATTCATATTCAATAAAACTGTCTAGTTTGTTGATTTTTATTTTTGCTGTGGAAATTTTTTTTTTCTCCATTTAGAGGTATTAAAAAGGTCTTAAAAGTCATTAAGTGTGTAGATGTAGCCGGTCTAGCCTGACACCTCATTTGATAGGAACTCTGTGTAGTGGATGATGAAGAATGAGACGGGGACAACTGCTGCCTTGCCAGCTGGGGGGATTTATTCTCACACAGGCAGTGTAGACTCAGGCTGTATATAACACAATAATTAATGTACAGCAACTTCATAGGACCAGGCTTCAACATGCACACCTCTCCTCAGGAAAGCTCCCAGCCGACTCAGTTTATTACATTACATGTACTACATTCAGTCTTCTATTAAATCAGTAAGACAAGCTACATCTCATTCTGATTGCATAATTATTGCAATGTCCCTTTAAGAGCTATTTTCCCCACCCGCCAGCGGCAGTTTTTCTCTAAATGAATAGAAAATTTGAAATGTGAAAATGAACAAATATAGAAGTATACACCGTGTATGAAAAAGTCTAAACTTATCAATACAAAACAAATGTACATAACAAAATAATGAAAGGGGGGGCGCTCACATACCTGTATAAAACATAATAATTAATTAGAGCAACTTCATAGGACCAGGCCTCAACAGGTACACCTTTAAGGGAGAAGGGGGATAACAGTGGACTGCATGAGAAACCATATCCATGCTCTGTTAGCCTAGCTTAAGTTCTTCGCTAAATTAGCATGTTACAGTAAAGTGCCTTACACGATGTAAAATACATACACACATGGAAATACACTTTATGACAACAAAGAACTTTATCTATGACCTGTACAAATAAGATTTGGGCCCCCAATTAGCATTTTTACCCCGTTTTAACATGCTATTTACTTGAGCACCTTTTAACACCCACCTCTCCTCAGGAAGGCTCCCAGCCGACAGGAAATTAGCACAAGTTCACAGGAAGTAGCATCACCAAAACGTTAAAGGTCACTCAACCAAAATATTGTACCACTAATAAAATAAAAAGCTCCCCAAAAGAAATATACAGAAACAAGTAGCCTATTTAAATAAGAAACAACTACACATGAACAAAATGGGAAAATTGATTATTGGTGAAATATAAACCTATTACATTGATACACCGGTTACACTGTCAAATAAACTACTGGCTGATACATCTTATTTGTACTTGGAACAAGTTGTTTATGGACTTAACGACAATATCATAACTTATGCAGTACACGGAGTGCTCTCAACCAGCCTTGATGTCTGACTTCCCGTTCGTCACAGCATATCATGCTTATTTTAATTGTGTTTGGTTACATGGTCTCTGTCTACTTGTATTACTCAATACCTTGACAGCTCCCCCTCAAATTATCTCCCTCTCGATCACAGGGTCGCAAACAAAACAGTAACTCTTTTACTCTAGACTTGTGACATACTAAACATTAATGTGTTATCTTAGCACACACACACTTTAAGGCATCATACACATAAACCTAACATTTGCTAACTAAACTGACAGTCCAGTAATCAACAGCTTAACTCTTTGTTTTCTTTCAGGGTAAACAACATTTCTGATTCCTCTTAACTTTTCATTCTATTTAAGACAATGTATATTAGAGTTTCCACTTTATCGCTTTAGCGGGATATTACATTACGCTTACATATCCAGTCTTACAACAGGTTTACAAACTCTACCAAACCTTGTCACTATCTGGACTTCTACTGTGTTTCTAATAAGTCCATTACTTTCACTCTGTCCCTGACAAGCCCTGGTGTTGTGTTTCCGTTCCTATTGGCTCTGTGCTCGCTTTCATAGTATCTGTGTTCGCTGTTGCTGCTCCTGGTGGCACAAGTTGTAGATGTCACCTGTTCCTTCCTTCTCACCCCTCCTTCCCTTGGGGAGTTCACTTGGTATGAGTGCTGAGTACAGCTCTCCCAGATGACAGATGCTGGTCCTTTCCATGTCTTGTCTTCATCCAACTTTAACAGAACTTGATCTCCCGGTTGTAACAGTGGCAAGTTTTTTACTCCATGTTCCCTCAGCCAACCGAAAACCATCTCGAGTCTTTTGATGTTTTCATTTAGCTTTTGGAGTCCTACGCAGAGTCTCACTATGCCTGTTGGCTTCATGACCGGCACCATAGGCGTACACCATTCTGTAGGTTGCGTGACTCTCTTTATCACGCCTTGCTCCTCCATTCACTGCAACTCAGTTTGGACTCTAGGAAGGAGTGGTAGAGGGACTCCTCTGGCTGTATGTACAATGTACGGTACAGCTCCCTCTCTTAGGTGGATCTTAACTGGGTCTGTTTTTAAGTGTCCCCTGGTGTCCTGCCACTGCCCTAACCTGCTCTTCTCTTTTTACCAGTCCCATCACTACTGCTGTCTCTCTCCCTAACAGGTTGCTGACCATAGGCCCTCTTGCTACATATATGTTAATCCTGTTTATGAAAAGTACTAGCAGTGAGCTGTCCCACAATATTTAGTGCCCCACCTGGGCTGTGTAGGGGTCCGCCAGATTAGTTAGAAGTTAGGGTTAGAAGCTAACTTGCTTTCACTTTGGCCCAAGTGCTCTGACTGTCTTCAGGTTCATTACGGTAACATCAGCTCCTGTATCAATTCCAAACCTGCCTGGAATGTGTCCTACATTTATTTGTTCTGTCTAATGCTCAACACTGTCCTGATTTACTTTACTTACTGCTCCAAGATAGAAGTTTTCCTCAATGTCTTTACTTTGAGTTACTTCTATTACTGACTTGGAGAAACATTTTCTCTCCAAATGACCTTTATTACCACATTTTCTACACTCAGATTCTAATGCTGGACATTTGGCTGGGGCTTTGTGATTCTCTTTCCTGCATCGGCGGCACTTAGAGTCCCCTGAGTGGGCTTGCTCCCATCTGTCGCTTCTCTTTTTAACCGGCTGTCTCCCACCTCTCTTCGATGCTCGCTGATGTGTTACCTCCTGCACGTTGAGTGCTGCCTGTTGCTCCTGCTGGCTTATCTGCTGTGCTATGTCCTCAGTTTGCCGTACCGTCTGCACTGCAGTTTCCAACATGAGGTCGGACATGAGCTGTAGTCGCCTCGAGAGCTGTTTGTTGCGGATGCCGACAACCAGTCTGTCTCTGATATGTTCACTTTTTGTTTCCCCAAAGTTACAGTTCTCACTCAGTTCATAGAGCGCTCTGATAAATGATTTGGCTATTTCCCGTGGCATTTGCACTCGCTGATGAAAGCACGCTCTCTCGTGTATTGTTTTTCTTTGCTATGAAGTATCCATCAAATTTAGCAAGCACTGTGTAGTAGTTGTCCTCTTTCTCCCCACTTCCAAAGGTGAACGACTTGAAATTATTTGCGGTTTCGTAGCCCATGGCATAAATAAGTGTGCTAACCTGAACCTTGCCGTCTTCGTTACCCAACTTAGCAGCCGACCTGTACCGTGTGAATTGTTGTCTCTAGGCAGGCTAGTCTCCAGGCCGCTCAAAGTTGAAGATTTCCGGTGGGCTAAACTTCACCATAGTGTCCGGGTGTCTCTCTCAGAATACTCCTGACACCATGTCAAATAAACTGCTGGCTGATACAGCTTATTTGTACTCAGAATGAGTGGTTTATTGACTCAACGACAATATCGTTAACATGCAGTACACAAAGTGCTCTCAACCAACCTTGATGCCTGACTTCCCGTTCATCACAGCGTATCGGCTTATTATAACTGTGATTGGTTACACGGTGTGTCCGTCTACTTAAATTACCCAATACCTTGACACACAGTTACCCTGGAACAGGAGAAAAACACTGAAAAGGAAGATTTGGTTGCAAAAAGAAAAACAACGTCAGTTTGAATTTTTTTCAAATTATCTTAAGACCAGGTGGGGTTTTTCTTCTTGTTCATTGTTTTATTTTGGTGAAGTGCAGACCACATCCAATCGACTTTATACTTGGCAGGTGTATTGCTGAGGACCCAAGGGAGTGCAGTGTCGAATGTGAAGTTGTTTGGATGAGCAGTGGTTGAGAAAATTGAAAGACACACACACACACACACACGTTCTTCACTTGGCAACAGGACGAACGGTGCCACTCTGCCATTGCAACCCACACTGTGGTCCAAGGGGGAATTACGCCCAAACGGGCACTGCACTAGTATTGTGAATTTCGGAGTGTTTATTTCCAACTCGTATCAGGATACGCATTTGTCTGCTGTTGATCCTTCTCTCTCTGCCTGCTGTGCGCTGGGCGTGCACAGTTTTCAGCTCTCACGGTAGGATGGCCACATATTTACACGTTACTCTTCAACAAAAACCAAAATCTCTACAATTCAGTTTTTTTTTCTATGCAGATGCACTCCCCTACAAAATCACCCCAATCATTCTAGAATGATTAATTCGTTCCAAATAGAGCTATTAAAGTCATCCGGTGAAAATTCCTGTATTTTTTCATCCATGCATCCATTATTCAAACTGCTTATCCTGCTGTCAGGGTCACGGGGATCTGGAGCCTATCCCAGCAGTCATTGGGCAGCAGGCGGGGCGACACCCTGGACAGGCCGCCAGGCCATCGGGGCATATTTTTTCATATTGCAATATATATAACAGATAAAAATATATCGCAATGTGAGTTTTATCCAATATCATGCATTCCTAAATGACAGTACTATTGACAATTGTTGGTGCTGGCTCTGTCTGCCAACCCTGATAGGTGTGCTGACACATAAATCAAATGGACCCATTATTAATTTTGTTAGCAGCTGTGTTTATCCTGTTATGCCTACACCACAGAGTACCAGTGCTGCGCGATATATTGTTTTAGCATCGTCATCGCGATGTGCACATAAGCAATAGTCAAATCTCAAGATGTGCGATCAAACACCTCATGCTATAAGTTTTTGCTGCTTGATACAAAAGAAACTCGCATGGTTTTCGTTTTGCATGACTATCTACAAGAGAAGTCTGATATAACATAATTTACTCCAATTTAAGGCTCAGAACTTAATTTCTCGCTCTGTTTGGACAATTGATACATCAACGTGTTCATCTGCATCTCTGCTAGTGATGCAAGGATTGCAGTTACATCCACGGTTCGGGCGGGCTGAGTCATAAAGATTAACATTCTGATTAATAGTGGGTGGGTGAAATAATACAAATTTAATGAGGAAAATATTAATAACATTCTCTAAAATGTGAACATATTTTAAACTTAATTTTTCGTCATGCATGAATTGGCAGACTGTGGCAGACTTTCTCATAGCGCCAATTGCGACATCCGTTTGCCTTAAGCAGCAATGGAGACAAAAAAGATCCGAGAGGATTAAAAAAAGGGGGGGGGGAGCAGAAAAGTTGTGTGGAGCGCTCAGTGAAATACTTAACAATGACGAGTTAAGTGTTAGGTATGTCGTATGCAACGGCTGCAAAGCATGATATGTATATAATAGCCATAAAACTACCTCAAACATGGTGTAATATGTTACCATATCATCACGCTTACATATTCCACTGAGAAATAATTGTAAGGTGTGATCGGTTGTGGGTCTCTAAATTGGAGGAAATTATTCGTTTGGGTGGGTGGCAGGTGGATGATCCATACATGCAGATTTGGATGACGTCAGAGCTGATCCGCGCATCACTATTCTCGATCGTCACTCCGCGTAGTCTGTCTGGCTCCATCTCCTCTTCCTGTCCAAATGGCGAAAAAAGGCAGTGCTTACTTTTCACAATTTCCCAGCAACTCCCCTACTAAATCAGCTTAATAATTCTAGAGTGATTAATTCTTTCCAAATAGAGCTATTGAAGTCATATGGTGAAAATTCCTGTATTTTTTTGTATTGCAATATATATTGTAGAAAAATAAATATTGCAATGTGAGTTTTTTCCCCAGTATCGTCCAGACCTACAGAGTACCAAGACCAGCTCAGGCATGTTTTTAACCTTTTTAGATAGCTTTTAAGCTGCAGATGGCAGCCAACTTGCTGAAATGATCCAAGGTTTAGTTACTCTTTAAATGTGTTAACACTATAACGTCAAACCATGAAGGAGCAGAGTTCTCCTGCAATGTCACAGACCTAAAACAGACTTCTGTAGGCTGAGGGCCTGTTGCAAAAGTGCACATCAAGACATTTTCAACTGAAATGTCTTGGCAACCTAATGACATAGAGACTGTTGAAGAATTTTCACTGATTGCATTTGAAGAGCACTGTCAATCCATTTGACAAAATATATTAAAGTAAATGAACTCTAAATCACGTTTATTTTAGCTATAAACATGTCATCAGTATCTTACAATCATGTAGTATCAAGTTTCATTAAGCTGCTATGTAGCTCCCTGATCACAAGGACACTAGTATGATGCCATGGTATGAGAATGCGCTGACCATTTTTCAGAATTGTGTAATAGGTGGAGACGAACTTAAACAGCAAGTGCAACTTCTCTTAAGATGGGTAGGAGTAAAATGTAAAAAATAGGATTATTTTAAATGCACTTCTAAATTTGGACTGGTACTCCTAAAAAGTTCCATAAGGTGCACTATAGTACTGCTTTTTGAAAAAGTTAGCCAGTAGCCTTGGGTTATTGGATATCAGCAAAAATTTCCTACTGGACAAATTTCTTTTGCAGAAAAGCACAACTGCAAAATGCACGGGATATTATGTAAGGAAACAAATCTAACACTAATTAGAATCCTTCTCTGTTTACATATTTGGACCTGTTCCCCTCTGTAAACAGTTACCATTTCTCCAACAGATACTTTTGATTTCTCTGATGACTGCAGCCCAGGGGCCACTGAGGGGCAGAAGGGCCGCTCAGGGAAGCAGAGTGACAAATCTAAGGACATGGCCACTGGACCCAAAAAGATCTTTAGTGGACCCAAAAAGGTGTGGAACCCAGCCAGTGGTTTTCTGTGTTTCTCTTGTTTCACCGCAAGCCATTTTCTTCCTTTTTTAATTGGTATTTGCCATTGTTTTTAGTAATTGCCAGTTAGATTGTTCTGTTATTACAGAGACTGTAGTGTTCAGCAGGCAGTAATCTCTAATTATTATATCGTGGTCAGGCTGATAGCCATCTGTGTGATTTATACTTGGTTTATGGTGTGTGTGTGTGTGTGTGTGTGTGTGTGTGTGTGTGTTGTCCTCAGTTGCAGTATATTGCTTTAGGTGGATAGTGCTGTAAAACGGCTTTGGGTTGTTTGTGGTCTGTTGTCCCAATTTCTTGCATTTGCTTTTACTTCTTCTGACAGAGATGTGCACATTGTCTTGAGGTTATAGGCTGTACTTAAGTCATGACCTGTGTAGTTTTCAGGTGTATGTTCAAAACTTAAGTCTCAACAAAAGTCTACTATCAGACAACTGATGCTAAGATCTCTATATATAAAGGTCTTTTGTTTGGCCATTGTTTCACAGCAAAGGCTGCATTGTGCTTATTTTGTTTAGGTTTGTTCATGAGATTTTACTTAAAGATTGGATGAATGATGAAAAATATAAATATCAGTGATATCTTGTCTTTTCTGGTGTTTTCTGTTTTGAATTCAACAAACTATTGTAAATCATTGTGTTCCAGTCCCCTTCTAAAGCTGTATATAATGCTCGCCATTGGAACCAGCCCGAACCTGAGGAGATGCCTCCGCCTCCCCTGTCTCGGTCTCACACTGCTCCAGTAAGACATTGCTGCCTCAGTGATCAGCAATTCTTTATTGATTGTTCCATTTATTTCTCTCTAGCTGTATGAAAGGATGGTTAAGGGAGAAGTTATGTTAACATGTCCATGTCTATGCGTGAAAAAACATTAGACTAAGCTAATCTGTGACAGACAACCAGCAATTGAAAGTTATTGTTGACATTGCTCTACCTCACCTGACATCCACGTTAACCACACACTTGTGTGCCTTGGAGACTACTCAGCTGTGGTAAATCTTCTGGACATGTCATTAAACAGATTTTGATGCTCCTGTATGAACTCTGTTCCTCCTCCTCCCTACTCATCCCCAGGCCAGTTTGTCAGGCGGGAGTAAGGACAGCAACTCCCACAAAGACGATGGCCTGTTCAAAGCCCCCCCGCCGCCGCCCAAAGTCATCAAGTCAGAGACCATCCCCACACGACCTAACCAGGATATCATCACAGCGCTCAAATGCAGGAAGGAGCACAAAGAGGTGAATCCAGGGCACGGTGGGAGACGTAGTGTTTTAGACATTTGAGATTAAGCCACCGCTGCCACATGGGGGAAAACACACTCAATGTTTTTTAACTAAATGCTTATCTGTCTACAGCTTTCATTTTGTTTTTTGTTTTTTTTAATGTTTCAATGAATTAATCTCCTCTCCTCCTACCCAAGCCAAATTACTCTCATCCTTTTCATGTATGGGTTACATGGTTGACAATCATTGGAACGTGGCATTAGGTTTTCAGTACTTTTTTTTTTTAACCCAGTATGGGTTGGTAGTAGCAGCAAACAGTTTCTTTTCATTTAAGCCTTCTTACAGCTTGTCTCATTGGCAGATGGGGTTTTTGACTCACGATCATGCAGTTGGCTACAGATCCCCCAATATAATAGGGCTGTGGCAAAGCTGTTATTACAAGCACTTACGTTGTCTTAACCTCAGGTCCCCTCTGATGGCATGCTGAGTCCACACACACGGCAGGAGGCTATTGACACAAATACACTGTCATTGCTGATTAGGCCCGAATTCCTTGGGCTGTGTTGTTATTGATGAGGGGTATTAGCTCAGTCAGCTAACGCTGCTAATAGAACCAATGGCTTAGAACGGTTTTACAATGTGTGTGTGTGTGTGTGTGTGTGTGTTTTGTGTGTGTGTGCTTGCATGCTGAGTGTCTCGCTGGACACACACACAAACTGAGCAGAGTAATTAAATGCATCCAACCCCTGGCTCCCCAGCTCTATACAGTGGTGCAGCATGTGAAGCATTTCAATGACGTTGTGGAGTTTGGAGAGAACCAGGAGTTCACAGACGACTTTGAATACCTGGAGACGGGGCTGAAGAGCAGCCAGCCACTCAACACAAGATGCCTTAGGTAAGAGGAACGAGATAACTTACTACCATCTTCCCAGTAGGGCACTCTACAACATTACGCCCTCAGGCACTCGCTGTGTTCTTTGAAGGTTTCTAGTCTGACCTGTCAGCCATCTACAACCCCACCCCTTTTTTTTTCCCCTCTCCCTGTATGTGCCACTTTTTCATCTGCTGCTGCCATTTTGTGTCCATGTGGTTAGATTCAGTGGTATTTCTTTGTAGAATAAAACGGCTATTAAGAAATACTGCTGCCCATCTCTAAAAAGAGGTTCTTCTCTGGAAAGGAAACCTATGTTTCAATTCTTAATCTGAATTAGCAACGGTTTTAGATCAAACGTGAATGTCTGCTCCCTTGAGGATTTTTTTTAAATGTCTCAGTTTGAGACAGCAGCGCGGGTAATGACACACCAATAACAAACAGAAATGTGGGAATTAAAACACCAACCCACATTGTGGTAGATTTTACAAAACAAAATCACAATGATTTCTGTATTTTTTAAAAACACTTCTCTCCTTCCCTTTGCACTTTTCCTGCTCTCTTTTTTCCCCTCTTTGGCTGTACCAGCATAATCAGCCTGGCTACACGGTGTGCCATGCCCAGTTTCAGGATGCATTTACGAGCCAGAGGGAAAGTGGCGCAGGTTTTCAAGATGCTCAGTGACGCTCCTCAGCACCCGGTCAGTGAAACACCATCTATTGCCATAATTCCCTGCTCCGGACTTTACAAACCACTGTCTCAACAACCAGTGATATTGGCCAGGGTGGTAAAAGGGTTTATTGGTTTTAATTAGTTCTCGATTATTTTGTTTTGTCTGTGATTAACTTCTGTAAAATAACTTTAATTCAGATAGAAGTTTGAATTAAATGAAGTGATGACTGTACATGGAGTCAAAGATTTTAAATGGGTTTTTGTGAAGGGGTGTAATCCCCAGGCAGTGCTCTTGGCTTGTAAACCATACTCTATTCTAGTAGGTCCACCTTAGGAGATGGACATAGTGACTCATCATTATGAAACAGTTACTTGCATAAGCCACAAGTAGCACCCATGATGTCATGCTTTTTACCTTAGAAAACCTCCAGTGGTCCTGCCTCTGGGCACAATCCCATTTTTTTAAGCTTTTACCTTTTATTCAAGGAAAACGTTACCAGAGTTTTCAGTAGTGTCATGCTTCATTCACATTCACACCTGGAGGCTGTCCAGTACGACCAAAGTTCACCATTGTTGGCCAATAGTCGGCTCCACTGGACCTGTGTAGGCTCAAGTACCTCTTTTAAGGAAATCTCAGCATTGGTTAACATTTACTTTCCCTGCCCAGATTTTACCAGTCTTTATTTGAACCTTGTAAGCTCTAGTCCACAAGCCCTCATCTTTACCTTCTTTTTCGTTTTTTCGCTATTTGTTTTTTCTAGCTAGTATACGGTATTGGAGCAGTATTGGTGGTATTGACTTCATACTGTTGTGTTGTCACCACTTAAGTGAAAGCACATATTGTCGCTCTTTTACTTAGTTATCGATGTTGCATGAAGAGACATAATGTGCTGATTACTAATAACGGTAAAAGAGTTCGTGGCACTATCTGGTCATGTGATGTTGCTCTCCGATGTCAAAATACAAAATGATTTCAGATGAGCAGAGTCCAAACTTTAAGTAATTATGTATCATATTGGTAAACAATATGCACTGCAAAATAAGAAAAGCTGACATCACCTTCTGATAGCAAAAAGTGATAATACCAGTAATTAGTATTATCTAATTGTAGCAACAACCTGCCCCTTTGTTAAAGCAATTCATCTATCCCATCTCAGAACCTTGCTCTGTGTTCGGCTGCCCTGATGTACATTTTAAGCCGGGATCGTTTGAACATGGACCTCGACCGGGCCTGCCTGGAACTCATGATCAGGCTGCTTGAACTGGAACAAGACCACTCAGCCCACCAAGACCAGCTCACTGCCAAGGAGGTTGCCAAGGTCAAGGAGAAGATCAGGAAGCTCTGTGAGACGGTGCACAATAAGCACCTCGATCTGGAAAACATCACAGTGAGTTATCCAGTAAAGAGAACATACTAAATCAAAAGCAATTAGCCTTGGATCTGCCTTAGTTCCTGCCTTAGATCTGCCAGGAATAATGGTACATTTCACGATGTTTCATGTCATCACCATAGCTGCCAAAAGTACAAGAATAAGGAAGTAGCAGTTTGAAAAAAAGAAGCAAAGTTCTTGTAACTGGCAATCAGGTACTGCAGACCAAGCTCATAGACAGGCTTTATCAAATGATAGAACATCAATAGCTAGAACTCAGGTTCAGTTGGTGATTGGGAAGGTGGTGGTGTAATAGAAGCTGTGACTCTTTAATTTTGAATGGGCTGTTGTAATTTTGATTGGTTAAACACCAATGCATTTATCCTTATCCCCAGTCCTAAGCAAGCGCTTGGTCCTAATGGACACCAAGCTGGCTTGAAAGTAAATATTGTTTAACTGACAATTAGGGTCGGAGGGTATGATGATCTATACACCTTGCAGCAGGAGAAATTTTTCCATTGGTAGAAAATGTTTTATACTGTTAGAACTGCCGTTGCTTTTTTTCTTTGGTATAGGCGTTTTTCAATACCGTGTACTGCAAGTACTAACTCCCATTCTTGACGAGTCTTTGCTTGACAAGTTGAACGAGTATCAGTGTTTGAACCTGTTTTAACTCATTCACTACAAATTCTGTTTATTTTGCATTTCAGCTGATTGTTTTCCAAAGCATATGGCTGTAGTGTTTTAAATTTTGTAAATGTGTTTTTCCTACCTTGCAGGCCGCCATTCACTTCAGTTCATTTTTAGTATGGTATGAAAATCAACTCGCGGAGACTTGAAACTTGCTTGAGATGGGTATTCCATCACAGTGAACATTTAGTCGCCTTTATTTTCTGTCAAAGTTGCATTATGTGGATTGATTTGAGAAGTTTTTCAAGGCTTTCAACTGTATTATCCGATGACAATAACATAATTTTGATTGCATTGTTACTAAAAATTACAAGATTTTGGCAGTATTGTTAACCATTCCCCTAGTGCATTATCTTGAGAAGAAAAGGGCTTCTAGCAGATGTATTTATCCTGTTGTCTGGGAAAATATCTGAATTAGAAAATAACTCTGCCGGGTGTGTCTGTTGTGATGATGGTGACAAGTACGTATAACTATGTAGATCGTGGTTTCCAATTACTCTGTTTTGTTTGAGACACAATTAAGGGATCTACCTTCAAAACAAATTTGTTTGGGGGAAAAGGCATATATTGGCCTATATTGTAGCATGGCATGCTTATGATAACCACAGTTGTTGTTATTGTCTTCTTATTGGTAAGCTAGCATAGCCAAGATGAAAGGATGCAAGACAGCCAATCACTGGACAACAAATTTTTTTTCAAATGTTTTGCTTGTGGGGAAAAAAAACGAGACATTATGATAGACAATGTCAAGCTGAACAAAAAAATAATTTCAGATTTGCTGTATCCTGTAGGAATTTGGAGAAACGTTAAAATAGCTTTTATTGAATTTAACATGTTTAATCGCATAGTAATGCTGACACATTGTTAGTTCAGCTGAGCTTAAAATGTTTTGCAGCTGATTTTCATTTGTACTCAGCATCTTGTGCCTCTCGTGTCAGTCTCCAACAATAGTTGGCCAGCATTGATGGACTCCAGTTGCCCTGATTCCTGTTTTCCATGGCCGCAACGTCCTGGTGAAATCTTTCACCATGTTCGTAACTGACTGCACCATGATCAGCAGGGAAGAAGTCCAATTGTGAATGCAGAAAATTAATTTTCAATGACGTGTTGCACTTCATGGTTTTGTATGCTTTAAGCATGTTGTCAAGCAGCTCAATGTAGTTTGGTGCCTTGTAGTTGCCAAGAAAATTTTCAATAACATCCTTAAAGGCCTTCCATGCTGTTTTCTCTGGCCCCACTAGCAGATCTTCTAACTCTCTGTCATTGATGACCTGTCTGATTTGTGGACCAACAAAAATGCCTTCCTTAATCTTGGCGTCAGTTATTCTTGGAAACATCTGTCTCAAATAGCGAAATCCATCACCTTTGTTCATTGCTTTCACAAAAATTCTCATCAATCCGAGTTTTATATGAAAGAGGAGGCAGAAATATCTTTGTTGGGTTGACAAGTGGTTTATGTGCCACACTTTTCTGCCCTGGAACGAAATGCTTACGGAGTGGCCAGTTCTTTTTAATATAATGTGACTCTTTAGCACAGCTATCCCAGTCATAAAGGAAACAGCAGTACTTTGTATATCCGAGTTGGATTCCTAGTTGCAGTGCCCAATACTTTTAGATCACCACAGATGTTCCGGTTGTAATTGTTGTATTGTATGTGTTTCAACTACAGTTCCATGTTATTGTAGGCTTCTTTCATGTGTACTGCATAGCCAATGGGTACTGAAGAGTGGACATTGCCATTGTTTAACGGGACAGCTTTCAGGCTTAACTTTGACGAATCTATAAAAAGACACTGTTGTTGTGGGTCATGCATACAACCCAAAGCCATGAACAGTCCATCAATGTCAATGCAGAAACAGAGGTCATCCTGCGTAAAGAAGTTTGTCAAATGTTCTTGACAATTCTGAAAGATAGAAGTTTTTGTACCTGGTGACAGCAAACCCCATTCTTGCAATCTTGAACCAAGTAGTTCTGCTTTAGCTTTAGCTTTTGACAAATCTAAGTCCCTGACCAGGTCATTTAATTCTGGCTGTGTTATTAGACGAGGATAACCAGACATAAAGGGTTCAACATCTGGATTAGTGTCATTTTCCCACATCTGGTTCATACGTTGCGGCATCTTCATCCGCCTCATCTAGGCTCCATGTCTCTGGTGGCCTCGGTACTGGCAAACTGTCATCATGTAGCACTGGTCTCGTGGCTGAAGGCAGATTTGGGTATTCAGTAGATTTTTTATTTTTAGTAGAGAAGCCAGATAAATTGGTCAGACGGAAGTAACAGTCCGTCACGTGATCCTTCTCTTCTCACCATATCATTGGGACTGCAAATGGCATTGACTTTTGAGTACCTCTGAACCAAGCTCTCAGGTTGACTGCACGTTGCACAACAAATGTGAAGAGCCCAGGGTTTCTCTTGGTCATCAATTTTACATCTGAAGTAGAGCTCATAAGCTTTCTTAATAAGTGCCATGGTGCGTCTTTAGCCTTAAGCGTATACTTGCCACAGATGTAACAGAATGTATTGCAGCTGTTGCAACATTGGCGAGACATTTCTGCTGTATTAAATCTCCCTGAAGGCAATAAATCCTGTTGTTAAGTTTACTCACTAGGCTATTGCCTGAAGAACATGTGCATCAACATGCGTCCAAACAGCATCTGTAAATGTGAGCAGCTTTTATAGCCTGTCTGCCAGCATCTAACCTAAGCATGCCCTGGCATGCCTAAGACATTTGCCTAGCACCTACACTTGAGTGCATGCTCAGGCATGCTTGGACGGACCAAAATGGCTTGCTTTGGGGGCAATATACTATTAGACTTAAAATATGATGGGAAATCACAAAAATAGGTTATATCTACAAAACGGTATGTGATGGGAAAATTTTAAGGGGATTTCATGATCAGCAGCCCAAAATCCATAAAATACACCCAAAAGTGTTCAGAAAGCAAAATCTTCATTGTCCAGTGAAATGTTCATTGTAGATTTTCATTATTCTGAGAGCAATTAACGTCAACTGCGATCGGCCTGGTTTAACAATCACAATCACAGAACACTGGTGGACACAATTTCTTTGACTCTAAAATGCATGACAGAGCCCCTCTCCCATCTGCTGGTGTTGTCCCAAGTTTAGATCAAATATTTCTGTAGCGATCGCACATACATAGTCTTATGCTGTGATTTCTTTCAACCCCCTTTTAGTTCATGTAACCCACATTAGGGGTAGGCGATAGGGCCAAATTCTTCTGTCACTGTATATGTAATTTTATATCACCATACAGTAATTGTTGTGTTAATTCAATTAAGAAATGGTTTAAAATAACCATAATGTACTTCATCACATTTGTTTTCTTTTATTTGGAACGTCCAGACAAACAAAAACAGCTGTCTCACACGAGACAACTCTTGAGTTAGAGTTTATAGTCCTGCTTTGCTTGCTTCATTTTTAAATGGTAGAATAGGTTACTTGTGTTCCCAGCTCCAACGATGACTGTCATGCAACACAGTTTGCAAGCATAGTTTTCTGTTTGGTGTCCGATTTTCTTAATCGAAACCATGTCCACACGACAGAAGTCGCACCCATTTTAGAAACAAGTTCTTCTCCTTCATCTTGGGTTGGTTGGGATGCCTCCTCCTGCTCTGTATTTACAGTTTCACTCTCCTCCATGTTCCCTTGTTGTTGTTCTTCATCTTCTTCTCGTGTTTGTGGCGGTTGGCAAACAACATTATGGTGCATTACCACCACCAACTGGTATGGAGTGTGCGCTGTTGCCCAAGTCACATGAACCAGCTCCCATGGTTAAAACGGTATTGCCAAATTTCTACCGGTGGATCCATTTCTACTGTCGCACAGTATATATACTGTCATATCGCCCAACCCTAACCCACACTTACTTTGGAGTGGATGTATTGGTTTGTTAGTGTCAAAATGGATGAATTATGATACTAAGCCAAACTTGTCAGGCCCTTAAAATGCTGTGAGAAGGCTTAAGATGATGGTCATCTTGCTGCCTACATAAGGAGCAGATGATGATGTTGGTATTTCTGTTTTAGACGGGTCACTTGGCCATGGAGGCACTGCTGTCTCTGACCTCCAAGAGAGCAGGGGACTGGTTTAAAGAAGAGCTACGGCTACTTGGAGGCCTTGACCATATTGTAGACAAAGGTGGGTCTAAGTATTTGTATAGAAGGGTTCTTGTGGGGCTTGTGTGACAGTGCGCTTGGGTAATTTGCTGGAGTGTGCATGGGTATATGTTTGGGTGTTGAAGAAGGGAGATTGTGGGTCTGTGCTTATGCATGACCCGTTTGGTTCACAGCTGTTGTCATTTTTAACTGTCACATTGCATGTTTATTTTATTGGTGTTTGTGTTTTGTCACAGTGAAAGAGTGTGTGGAGAACCTCAGCCAAGAAGATGACAAGGAAAACCTAGTAGCCTCCTTGTGGGGTGCAGAGAGATGCCTGAGAGTGCTTGAGAGTGTAAGTAGCATGCCAGCAACATGGATTTCACTCTCCAATGTCGCGGAAGAGCGGCGTGCAAGAAAGAGAATTTCAGTGCCAAAGAAATTGAGGGATTTCAGCCTTACCTAACAGTCTGCTTTGCTTATTTTGGCAGTTTTCCTGTGGATGTCTCAGAATATCATTGATCAAATGTATCTATCCATCTCTTTTCAGCTTCTCTTTTGTTCCTTTCTCCCTATTCTCTTGTTTCCACCACTTATTCCCGCATCATACAGCTTTGTCTTTGTCTGGCAACAGGTGACGGTGCAGAATCCTGAGAATCAAAGTTACCTGATAGCCTATAAAGACTCTCAACTCATTGTGTCCTCTGCAAGGTAAGAACCACTCAGAAGAGCAAGAGTTTTGAGTGGATCCGTGTGTGCTTAGAGCCATTGTTTCAGCGTGGCTACAATACCTGAAAGGGTATTCACATGGCTGCTCATTTTACCTATTTTGTTTTTAGCTGTTTACCGCTGCATATGTACTGAGTGGATAATATTTTCTGAATATTACAGCATACGTAAGGAAAAAATAGGGTGTCTTGTCCTGCATGCATGTAACCCTGTGCAATCTGACCAGCAGCTAAACACCTTCCCACATCAATCACTGGAGACTGGGATTTTCTTGCATCAGTTTATTGACAGAGAAAGGGTGAAACTGAGAAATAAAACACAATTACCAAAGTCACTTAAATATTGAGAAGATGAGTCACAAACGCCATACAACAATAATTGTCAAAAGAAATAACGGAAAATATAACTACATTTCGCTGTAGTACTGCTGTAGCTAACATAAAGGCTTATGCGCAATAATGCAATGTTATACAGTGTATGTAACATAACCTATATCGCTTATCTACGTAAATAAGCTGAAATCGACTTACATATAGCACAACACAAGGTAAGTTTAGCCAACTAGCTTACTGAACATACCATCATGCTGCCATCCCGATATGAGCTATCAAACAATCATCGTCATCCAAATACTCATATTGCACATCAACTTAGTAATCATAATCAACAGACGTAAGAACAGTATGTCATTATACATTTGACATAACAAGAATGCTACCAAAGGCGTAGAAGATTGAAGTGGATTGAATCAGAATCAGAATACTTTATTTATCCCCGAGGGGAAATAGAGTTCTATTACAGACACTCAGGCTCTGATAACTAAAAACTAACAAGAAAATAGAAACAGAAACAAACAGAAATAAAAGATAAATAAGAAATAGAAATAAGAACAAAAACAAAACAAAAGGTAATGGAAAAAAAAAACCATGCCACTGTTCTGCTCACAATTAACTTCCCTGGCTGAGTCACATGATACAAAAGGTCACCTGCTTAAATGCATAAACTGATGTTATACAACGTACTGCCAGCAGGGGGGAGATAAACCAAACTAAAGGAAAATTAAAGCCACAAGCGGCGTTGGGAGGGGTCCAAGCATTGGCACTGTTGCGCCCCCTATGGAGCAATTTGAATGGTTTTGTCCTCATGATCATATACCTTCACCCAACGTAAATAATTAACGCTATGATACGTAGGGGCCTTTTATACACCTAGCCTGTAATAGACTACCGTTTCAACATGAAACTAAACCGCTGTTGGTAATGTAATAAAGATTGAAGAATCTCGCTTCACAAACAGTAACCTACCTGAGTTTCCAACTAGATATGACAATGTCGGATTACTTGGGTCGCCTGTGTCCTAGGCGATTACCGTAATTTTTAAAAATGTCGTAACACTTCCATTGCTTCAGAAACATGTGCCAGAGTTTCCAAAACTGGACCATACAGTGTCTGATTTCTTGCGTCCTAGCCGACTGCCGTAAAAAGAAAAAGTATGTCGTTAAACCCAGGTGTCCTGGCGGTGGTATGTAGAGCTGCAGCGCTTCCACACCAAATAAGTCAAAATAGCGGGCAAACTATATGACTGACATAGGTGGTCCCAATAGTAAAGTTGTTGAGCACATTGAGATGCATGGGTCGATTAAGTTTTGTGTTAATCTGACTTATGCTGTGGGAGTTATGGCCTTTTAAGCATGACCCTTTGTTATAGCGCCACCATCTGGCTGACATGGGTGATTTGTAGTGCCAGAGTAGTGGGGGGCCGTATGAATGCACCTACCAAATTTGGTTGGTCTAGGACTTATGGTTGCTGAGCCTCAGACACTTTTAGCTGAGAAACCGCGCCCAAACTAATACAAGTCAAAATGGCGGGCAAACTATATGGCTGACATATGTGGTCCTGTAGCGCCGCATTATGTCATAACACCGCATTATGTAATAATGTAATAAATTTTCACATCATTATGTAATAACGCCACATTTTTTTCAAAACAAGACATAGATTTTGGTGGTTTATTACATAATGCACCAAATTATTACATTTTCTTCATAAAAAAGTGTAACATCCGCATTTTGTAATAACCGGTGAAATATGTAACAACTTATTACAAAATGCGGATGTTACACTTTTTTATGAAGAAAATGTAATCATTTGGTGCATTATGTAATAAACCACCAAAATCTATGTCTTGATTTGAAAAAAAGTGGCGTTATTACATAATGATGTGAAAATTTATTACATTATTACATAATGCGGCGTTATTACATAATGCGGCGCTACAGGTCCCAATAACAAAGTTGTAGAGCACATTCAGATGCATAGGTCTGTGCAGTTTTGTGTTGATCTGACTTATGGTGTGGGAATTATAGCCTTTTACGCATGACCCTTTGTTATAGCGCCACCATCTGGCTGACATAGGTGATTTGTGGTGCCTGAGTAATGGGGGGTCATAGGAATCCACGTACCAAAGTTGGTTGGTCTAGGACTTACGGTTGCTGAGCCTCACACACTTTTAGCGGAGAAAAATAATAATAATCCTAACAAATACAATAGGGTTCCAGCAGCTTTGCTGCTTGGACCCCTAATAATAATAATAACTAGATATGACAATGTTGGATTACTTGGGTTGCCTGTGTCCTAGACCAATGTTTCTCAACCGGGGGTCCGCGGACCCCTAGTGGTCCGTGGTGTAATTGCAAGGGTTCCGTGAAAATAAAATATCTTAAAAAAAAAGATCCTATGACATTTATAGAAATAGGATTATTTTACTCAAATGTGACTGAAACCTTTATCTACCTAAACTATAAAGGGTAACGGGACGTTTTTCTCTAATTACATCTGTTTCACAAGTGTAATTTATTGTATTTTAATAAGAGATCTCGCTCCCGTTTGCATTGTTAAAAGTTACTGCATAAAAATTCTGTTGTTACATATATCTGAAAGTTACTGCATAAGAATTCTGTTTCGTTAACTATATCTAAGTTACAACTGAAAGCTCTTATTTTTGCCCCAAAGAGTGAATAAATGCTATAATGCAATTTAAAATGCAGTTTCTACTGTTTCTATCAAATTGCAACCCCCCTCCCCCAAGATCAGGTGGAGGGGTCCTCAGGGTAGATCAAAAATACGCAGGGGGTCCAGGACCCCAAAAAGGTTGAGAACCACTGTCCTAGACGATTACCGTAATTTTTTAAAATGTCATAACACTTCCATTGCTTCAGAAACATGTGCCAGAGTTTCCAAAACTGGACCAGACGGTGTCTGATTTCTTGCGTCCTAGCCGACTGCCGTAAAAAGAAAAAATATGTCGTTATACCCAGGTGTCCTGGCGTTTGGTATGTAGATCTGCAGCGCTTCCACATCAAATAAGTCAAAATAGCGGGCAAACTGTATGACTGACATAGGTGGTCCCAATAGTAAAGTTGTTGAGCACATTGAGATGCATGGGTCGATTAAGTTTTGTGTTGATTTGACTTATGCTGTGGGAGTTATGGCCTTTTAAGCATGACCCTTTGTTATAGCGCCACCATCTGGCTGACATGGTTGATTTGTAGTATGAATCCACCTACCAAATTTGGTTGGTCTAGGACTTACGGTTGCTGAGCCTCAGACACTTAGCTGAGAAACTGCGCCCAAACTAATACAAGTCAAAATGGCGGGCAAAATATATGGCGGACATATGTGGTCCCAATAACAAAGTTGTAGAGCACATTCAGATGCATAGGTCTGTGCAGTTTTGTGTTGATCTGACTTATGGTGTGGGAATTACGCATGACCCTTTGTTATAGCGCCACCGTCTGGCTGACATAGGTGATTTGTGGTGCCTGAGTAGTGGGGGGCCATAGGAATCCACATACCAAAGTTGGTTGGTCTAGGACTTACGGTTGCTGAGCCTCACACACTTTTAGCGGAGAAAAATAATAATAATCCTAACAAATACAATAGGGTTCTACCAGCTTCGCTGCTTGGACCCCTAATAATGTCCTGATGGGGACAGAACATAGAGGGTAAGGTCAAGCTTGCTAATTTGTTCCCTGGTTACCACAAGTGTTGACATAACAACCACTAAAGTACAGCTGACTATACATAGCACAGAAAAATACACAGGACTGTCACTGTCAACGCGGCTTGTGCGGGAACAAATTCAAAAGCTTTTGATTTAAATACATCTTTCTCTGACACATGGGTATAGGGTGCTGCTGCTGTGCAAATGTAATTGATCTGTTAATCAAGCCAAGACAATTCTGCCCTGCAGTTGTGGCATTACGCCATTCTGGGTATCTATTTTCAATATGCATTCACAGATTAATGCGCCCATATTGGCGGGCACGCTCCATGGGTGTCAGGGCTGCGTCAAATAAAGCTCCATACCCTCGTGGCCTCCCATTTTGCAATGCCTGATCTGATTACTATAATAATGTAATCTCTGTTCTGTGTTTTCCAATCTCCTGTCTCTCCTCACGCTCCTTCATCTCAATCTCCTTTTGGTCCCCTTCCACCGCTCTCTCACTCTCATTCAAACCTTTCCTTGCTCAACTTTCCATCTCTTTTTGCCTTCTACCTCTCACTCCTATCTCTGCTTCATTCCCATACTGTCACTGTCTCCAGAGGTCTGCGTTGCTGCGAGCAGATGATCCAGCGTTACAGCAGGGCCTTGAACAACAGTTCGCTATCCTTGTCAGGGGCAGCATTGCCCCACTCTAGCTTCAGCAACGTAGGGAAAGCCGTGGAGGACTGCATGAGGGCGGTCATAGGGGTGCTGCTCAACCTTACCCATGACAATGGTACGTTGGTCATGAATATGACCCTGCTCAGCCTGCCAGTTAATTGTTCTATGTGATGTGTATGGGGTGGGGTTGGGGTTTAAAGTTGGAATCCCGTTAAGTTTCATTGGTGCTCGTGAAGCTGACACATGGCAACAGATGTCACTTGACGACTGTAGTTGTCACAGTGCGAAGGAACATTTGCCGGTACAGGGGGAATTTACTTTAATTAGCAGGAGAAAGGGGTGGTTAACCTCTTTTATATCTGCAGAATGGGGCAGTACCAAGACAGGTGAGCAGGAGGAACTGATCGTGACAGCTCTGAACTGCGTCCTCCAGGTGCCGCGTTATATCCCCCAGGAACAGCGCTTCGACGTGCGAGTACTGGTAGGGGCCTGAATAAAAAAAATAAATAAAAAAAAACTACTCCATCAAGCTGTTTGACAGTGACTGAGAGAAGATTGTACAGTGTAAGAAATGTCAAAATTAACCTAACAGCATGTGTCTTCCCTCCTCTGTATGTGCGACTGTTTGGCCGCATTGTTGTCCCCTGTCCTCGTGTATCTCCTGTCTTGTTGCACCAGGGCCTGGGGCTCCTCATCAACCTCGTAGAGTACAGCGCCAGGAACCGCCACTGTCTGGTGGACATGGACTACAGCGTCACAGATACATGCCTGGAAGACAGCCTGGTTCAGTCCGCAGACCCAGCACAACCAGGAATAGAGGGGGATTCGGTGCTACCATGTCCATCCGAGGCTCAGGGAGATGGGACTGATAGCCCCAGGACCTTCGGTGCCCTGGCTGCCCTGGTGAAGGTAATTGCTGTGGCAAGCCCTCCATTAATATATATTTGAGCATAGGTTTGACAGGTAATGTTTTTGTATTTTATTGTTTTGGTTTTTGTTGTATTTGAAAGTGAACAAAAGCAGTAAGTGTAGAGCTCTTATGCAAAATTCCTGGTTTTATTTTAAAACTTAATGCCCTTTTTGAACAAACAGTGGAATAAATGTTTGTGAAAGTTTCCCTAAATTAATGAATTTGGCTGAGGCCTTTTATGTATACTCATCCAAATTTTTCCATTGGTCTACATACTGCATAACTTCAGGCTATAGTCTCTCCTTTTCCTTTTGAAGTAAACACCCAAACCCAGAGCCATATTCCTTCTGATTCTGTGAGAGTTGAATGCCAAGGCAGCTGATGTTTTCAGTAATATGCAGCCCAAAACTGGCTGCTGAAGTCCATGTTCAGTGTATGAGATTGCTCTGTCTAATTATAGTTATTTTGTTACTGAGTTGAGACAAACACTTGCCACAACCATCCTCCACTCATTAGTAAGCATGTGGTGTTTTGACAGCACATCATCAACCACTCTTTTGAGAGCACCAGTCTTTAAGTGTGAAATGATCTTTTGTCAGGCTTGGTAGAGTCTTGTTTTAAGTTCTCTGTAGGCACGCCAGCTGGGTTTCTGACCCCCCACCCTACCCCCACTGCTGCCCAAGGGTCCGTTCAGTTGTTGCGTCTAAAAACAAATGGAAAACGCAAGCTTTGCCGTTTTTATCCAAGGTGCTTGAGAGGTTGCCTTACTGTTGCGCCTGCCATTCCCAAGCAACCAAAAGCTGCATGCTACGATGACGCAAGTTGTCACGAACGGAATGCGACAGTTGGTCCAAATCACAAGCGGTCTGCAGTAGTCTGTTGATTTGGCCATTTCAAGCGGAAAAGTTGTGGTAATTTAGCTGTAAGCCTCACTGACCTCACTGACCTAAACTAACTTAACCAACTCAAGTCAATTTTATTTATATAGCCCACTATTATAAATTTGCCTCAGGGAGCTTTACTAGACCCTCGCATCGGATAAAGAACAACTCCCTAAAAAAAAAGTTTAATGGAGAAAAAAATAGGAAGAAACCTCAGGGAGAGCAACAGAGGAGGGACCTCTCCCCCAGGACGGACAGCGTGCAATGGGTGTTATGTTTACACAGTTTACAGAATAAAACATTGAAAGAAGATAACAGGAATTATAATTAAATTATAAAATATGTGACATGCCTCTTCAGTGTCACGTGGAGGTCAGGGACAGTACCTGTGGAGCGGCAGACTGGGGTGGCGGTTCCCATATTTAAAAAGGGAACGGAGGGTGTGCTCCAATTATCAGGGCATCACACTGCTCAGCCTCCCTAGGAAAGTCTACTTTAGGGTGCTGGAAAGGAGGCTCCGACCGATTGTCGATCCTCTGATCCAGGAGGAACAAGGCGGATTCCGTCCTGGCTGTGGAACAACAGACCAACTCTTTACCCTTGCGGAAGTGCTGAGGGAGTCATGGGAGTTTGACCAGCCAGTCTACATGTGTTTTGTTGACTTGGAGAAGGCTTACAACTGTGTACCCTGGGGCACTCTGTGGGAGGTACTGCGGGAGTATGGGGTACCGGGGCAGTTGCTACAAGCCATCGGGTCCTTGTATAGCCAAAGTGAGAGCTATGTCCGCATTCTTGGCACAAAGTCAAACACGTTTTCGGTGGGTGTCAGACTCCGCCAAGGTTGTCCCTTGTCTCTGATTCTGTTTGTGACATTCATGGACAGCATCTCAAGGTGCAGCCAAGGTGAGGAGTGTGTCCATTTTGGGAATCTCAAAATTACATCTCTGCTCTTCGCAGATGATGTGGTTTTGTTGGCTTCATCAGAACGCGACCTCCAGCATGCACTGGGGCGGTTTGCAGCTGAGTGTGAAATGGCCAGGATGAGAGTCAGCACCTCCACATCTGAGGCCATGATTCTCTACCGGAAAATGGTGGATTGCTCCCTCCGGGTTGGGGATGAGTTGTTGCCTCAAGTGAAGGAGTTCAAATATCTTGGGGTTTTGTTCACAAGTGAGTGTAGGATGGAGCGGGAGGTTGACAGGCGGATTGGTGCAGCATCAGCAGTAATGCGGACATTGTACCAGACCATTGTGGTGAAGAGAGAGTTGAGCCAGAAGGCAAAGCTCTCAATTTTTACCAGTCAGTCTTTATTCCAACCCTCACCTATGGTCACGAGCTTTGGGTAATGACTGAAAGGGTGAGATCGCGGATACAAGTGGCTGAAATTAGTTTCCTCTGTTGGGTGTCTGGGCTCAGCCTTCGAGAGAGGGTGAGGAGCTCGGACATCTGGAGGGAGCTCGGAGTAGAGCCGCTGCTCCTTCGCGTCAAAAGGAGCCAGTTGAGCTGGTTCAGGCATCTGATTAAGATGCCCGCTGGGCGCCTTCTTTGGGGGTTTTCTGGGCACGTCCAACTGGGACATGCCCAGTAAGTTCTGGGTGGCTGCGCGAACTCATGTTTGCAGCGGCTTCACCCAGTACCGACTATGCAGTGTCCTTGTCGATGTCTACGTCTAAATTTATGTCATTGTGTGAAGTTTTCATTTTGATCTTCGAATTTTTTTTTCCCGTTTAATGGCTGGGATAGCTGGCATTGGATCGGCTGAGAGGTTGGTCTGCTGTGTCCTGTGGGCCCAGGGACCTCGGCGCTGTACCCAAGAGGAAACACCAAGGCGGTCTGGCGGTGATGTCGCCTAGCGTCGACTGTGCAGTATTTTTGTCTGCGTCTGTGTTTGTGTAATCGTGTGGAGTGCGGGGGAGGTGTGTCGAAAGTGTCTGGGTGTCTGCTGCGTCCGATGGGCCCAAGGACCACGGCCTTGCCTGGAGCTGTGCCCAAAGAGGAAACACAGAGAGCGGGAGTGGGGCAGGCTAAGCTAACTGCTATCCTATGCAGACTGGCATTTTCCGACAGTCATCCTGGCTGGCTTTCGTTCTCTGGACAGTGGAATTTTTGGATTCTATTGCACTGAATAGACGATGTTGTTAACTGTTTTTTTTTTTTTGTTTTGTTTTTTTTTTGGTATGTTTTTGGTGGTGTCGTTTTTGGAAATCATTGATGTGTTTTTATCTTTTGTGTTGCTCTGCTGTGGGCTGGGTGAAACAAAATTTTGTTTCCTTTGTGTACGCAAGTACTTGATAGAAATGACAATAAATTTTCCCCGATTCCCTGATGTCCAGTCTGGCCTGGGAATATCTTGGGATCCCCTAGGAGGAGCTGGAGGGTGTTGCTGGGGAGAGGGATGTCTGGAGCGCCGTACTTAGCTTTCTGCTTCCACGACCCAACCCCGGAGAAGCAGCTGATGATGAGATGAGATTAGATGAAGACTATGATGAGGAGGTTCCAAACAGTGTCCAGACACCACCAGAACAACCCAGGACCTGAGTCATGCTACCAGCATCCCCATGTAGACAAAAAAAGAAGAAAAATTAGTCACACGTCTTAGTGAAAGAAGGATATAACATTGAAACAGGATAACAAAATTATATGGATTTATAAGATTTTTAAAGATGAGGGGGATGCCAAGCAGTGTCCAGGTGGTGACCACCATCACCATGGAGACCTAGGAGGAGGACAGACTGCATGTGCATACAAGGGAGACTCGCATCACACCATTCAAACACACCGAGAAAGGAGAAGACATTCAGAGAGAGAAAAGATGTGAGAGACGAGAACAGTTTGCAATAGTCAACAACATTGGACAACGAAAATTTTGCTGATAGAGACACGGCTGAGGGACCCCCTATTACATATCGTCTAAAATAGTGTTGCTTATTAAATGGTGCCAACAATAATGTGTAGGGCGGCCTATAGTGCCATGTATAAAATTACTTTGTAATGGTGTATACAATGCTAAGCCATTAAAATAATAATTGTTGACAGATTCATACATTTATAGAACTTTTTTTGTAATTCTTTTTTTATTTAGGAAAATCAAGAATGCACATTGATGTAAATTACTTGTACAGAAGTGAACTGAATAAGTGGAAGATAAAAAACACAAATTTTATTTACACACACATATATATACATACATACATGTGTGTATGTATGTATGTATGTATAGCGTTTTTTTCCGAAACCATCAATGGTGTTGTGAGTGCTCAACTAATGAGGAGCGGAATATCGACACGGATACAGGTAAAAAAAAACATCATGTGGACATATATACGCGCACACACACACATATATATATATCCACAGGATGTTGCGATGAAACCTTCAATGTAGAAAAAGAGCTCAACAATTCAGGAGCAAAGATATATTTTATCAAAGTTGTTAAATGGCAGAACAACCCTGTTTCGAGCACGAATATATATATATATATATATATATATATATATATATATATATATATATATATATACACTACCGTTCAAAAGTTTGGGGTCACCCAAACAATTTTGTGTTTTCCATGAAAAGTCACACTTATTCACCACCATATGTTGTGAAATGAATAGAAAATAGAGTCAAGACATCGACAAGGTTAGAAATAATGATTTGTATTTGAAATAAGATTTTTTTTACATCAAACTTTGCTTTCGTCAAAGAATCCTCCATTTGCAGCAATTACAGCATTGCAGACCTTTGGCATTCTAGCTGTTAATTTGTTGAGGTAATCTGGAGAAATTGCACCCCACGCTTCCAGAAGCAGCTCCCACAAGTTGGATTGGTTGGATGGGCACTTCTTGCGTACCATACGGTCAAGCTGCTCCCACAACAGCTCAATGGGGTTCAGATCTGGTGACTGCGCTGGCCACTCCATTACCGATAGAATACCAGCTGCCTGCTTCTGCTCTAAATAGTTCTTGCACAATTTGGAGGTGTGTTTAGGGTCATTGTCCTGTTGTAGGATGAAATTGGCTCCAATCAAGCGCTGTCCACTGGGTATGGCATGGCGTTGCAAAATGGAGTGATAGCCTTCCTTATTCAGAATCCCTTTTACCCTGTACAAATCTCCCACCTTACCAGCACCAAAGCAACCCCAGACCATCACATTACCTCCACCATGCTTAACAGATGGCGTCAAGCATTCTTCCAGCATCTTTTCATTCGTTCTGCGTCTCACAAACGTTCTTCTTTGTGATCCAAACACCTCAAACTTGGATTCATCCGTCCACAACACTTTTTTCCAGTCTTCCTCTGTCCAATGTCTGTGTTCTTTTGCCCATCTTAATCTTTTTCTTTTATTGGTCAGTCTCAGATATGGCTTTTTCTTTGCCACTCTGCCCTGAAGCCCAGAATCCCGCAGCCGCCTCTTCACTGTAGATGTTGACACTGGTGTTTTGCGGGTACTATTTAATGAAGATGCCAGTTGGGGACCTGTGAGGCGTCTGTTTCTCAAACTAGAGACTCTAATGTACTTATCTTCTTGCTCAGTTGTGCAACGCGGCCTCCCACTTCTTTTTCTACTCTGGTTAGAGCCTGTTTGTGCTGTCCTCTGAAGGGAGTAGTACACACCGGTGTAGGAAATCTTCAATTTCTTAGCAATTTCTCGCATGGAATAGCCTTCATTTCTAAGAACAAGAATAGACTGTCGAGTTTCAGATGAAAGTTCTCTTTTGCTGGCCATTTTGAGCGTTTAATTGACCCCACAAATGTGATGCTCCAGAAACTCAATCTGCTCAAAGGAAGGTCAGTTTTGTAGCTTCTGTAACGAGCTAAACTGTTTTCAGATGTGTGAACATGATTGCACAAGGGTTTTCTAATCATCAATTAGCCTTCTGAGCCAATGAGCAAACACATTGTACCATTAGAACACTGGAGTGATAGTTGCTTGAAATGGGCCTCTATACACCTATGTAGATATTGCACCAAAAACCAGACATTTGCAGCTAGAATAGTCATTTACCACATTAGCAATGTATAGAGTGTATTTCTTTAAAGTTAAGACTAGTTTAAAGTTATCTTCATGAAAAGTACAGTGCTTTTCCTTCAAAAATATGGACATTTCAATGTGACCCCAAATTTTTGAACGGTAGTGTATATATATATATATATATATATATATACACACACACACATGCGCACGCACACACACACACACACATACCTATACTCCCATACACATATGTACATGTAAACAGAACTATATACATTATCTATAACAGTGGGATGCTTTATAGAACATGTTTTAATTCTGTATTATTTCAGAATTTATATTCCTCATTGACGTGACGGCACAGGTGCTTATCCAGGCTCTGGTCATCTCCCAGCTGGACTATGGCAACTCCCTCCTTGCTGGCACCCCTGCGTCGGCCATCAGATCTCTGGAGCTTGTTCAGAAAGCTGCAGCTCGTCTGGTGTTCAACCGCCCTAAGTTCTCCTACACAACACCCCTTCTCATGTCCCCACACTGGCTCCCAGTAGTTGCTTGCATCCAGTTTAAGACTCTGGTGCTAGCCTACAGGGCAGTGAAAGGAACAGCTCCTTCCTGTCTCCAGGCCATGGTCAAGCCCTACACCCCCGCCCAACCACTTCTTTCTTTTGCCTCGGGACGCCTGGTTGCCCCATTGCTCAGAGGCCCCTGCTGCTGATCGACCCGGTCACGGCTCTTTTCTGTCCTGGCCCCACAGTGGTGGAATGAACTCCCCACTGATGTCAGGACAGCGGAGTCGCTGCCCATCTTTCAGCGCAAGTTGAAAACTCACCTCTTCAAGAACTACTACCCTGTTACTTGCTCGTAGCACTTATTGTATTCACTCATTTCTAAAAAAAAAAAATCTATTTCTCATGCTTTTACTTTAGCACTGGTTTTGCTCTTAGATGCTTGTTTAGAGAGAAGATGCACTTTTGACCTCTGGTGACTTGTAATTCTCCTGATTTCCTACGTTAAATGCACTTATTGTAAGTCGCTTTGGATAAAAGCGTCGGCTAAATTACTGTAATGTAATGGGGGAGGGACAATGAAGCATTAAGCTTAACTTTCTGTATGGATGGCACAGCTCCTACCTTAGTGGGAGGTCTGATCCTTGGGAGTGGCACACAGCTTGTCTATTCTAGAGCAGAGGGCCATATCAGCCTCAGGCTGCAGTCTTGACCTGTACTTGCTTTTCAGATAGGTAAGGGAGGAAAATACATTCTCGCAAAGATATGTCGTTGCAAAAGGTAAAAGGCTCCTCATTGCTTTTTCTGTCAATTGTGGGACGTCTTTCTGGCAAGAGATCCAGAACCGGATGAGTGGTCTTGTCTCATACATGTTTCTGTATGTACTGTCAGTGGATAGTTCAATGAGCTGATCCTCCTCTGTCACTGTCAAGTTTGAGCCATCTGCTGCATTATCTTTGAATGGAAAGTGTATCCATGCCTCCTGCGCCAGGAGTCAGCCTCAGAAAAGTATTTCCGAAAAAAAAAAAAATCAAAACTTGTGTGTTCAGGCAGCTGCTTACAACACAAAAATTCCTCCTGCATTTCATTTTGGTCGACAAACCACACAAATGCCAAAAGCTGAGCATCGTTTGACACGTTTGTGGAGTCATCCAATGGTAATGCAAAAGCCTCTGCCAACCTCAGTTTCTCTACTAGTTGCAGCCTCACATCAGATGCCATGTCATCAATATGGTGAGCAACGGTTGTGTCCAACAATGAAATGCTTTTCAGTTTATTAACCTACTCATCATTCCCAAACATTGTTGTGCACATATCACTGTCTGCAGGCAATATTACATCCTCTGCAATTGACCCTTCACTAAGGCCCACCCCCCTTAGTTACTGTTGCTAAGTCCATCAAGCTTTAACATTATTTTACGGTTAATAAAAGTAATTACTTACCTTGGAGCAGACAAAGCTGTGCTTGTTGATCTTTGAGGGGTTCAACTGGATTTGAGGACGTCCACATAGCTTTATCCACAGCCTACACTTTTCAGGGTTTGATTTTGGTTTTGGAAAGGGAAAAAAACGTACATCTCCTTCCAACCTCTCCGGGTAACGAGTGTCACTGTTACAAGTGCCCCAGGCACAACGTTTAACCATAACTAGCTAAAAGTCCACAAAACCAGCTTGAAAATTAAGAAAATCTGAAACTTTTGCATCGGAGTCAAGGAAGCGGCACCATGAAAGTGTTGGACTGCATATCCTATGCTGCGCTGTGACTGGTCAGTCTGCGTTTCAGGGGCATGGCTTAGCGAAGGGTCAGTTGTGTATGGCTTTTTGTTCCGAGCGATCCGAAGAGAAACTTGATAAGAGGCTTTCAAAGCAAGCTCGGCAACGTTAGCTGATTGTCTCGTCAATGTCTGTTGGCCTTTGAGAGATTTGAAATGGGCCTCAAAATATTCTACTGATTTTTCTTTCAAGAGAGTATGGGTTGTCTCCAAGTGGTGCTGCAGCTTTGATGGTTTCATACTTTCGTTTGACAGCACGGTAGAGCAGATGACACTCACTGGTAATTCAACACCCTCAGTCTCATTAAAGGTAAATCCAGACTTGAGATAATTCTCTGAATATTTTCGGGTCTTTTCTCATTTGCGCTTAGCAGCAGTTGTAGCATGGCTTTAGCAGGTGCATTAGCCTCATCCTCTGAACTTTTGCCAGTGGTTCGTGATGAAGTACAGGGTCTGTCAGAGTTTCTTGGTCAAGAAGTTACAAAGCGATCCATTGTGAATCACATTAACGTAAGACTGGCCGTATACTTAGGCTAATAATGCATATAGCTATTTGACTTATATGGCATTTCCAGTGTTTTATTGGCGCCACACCTAGAGTGGCTTAGCATAGGATAGCTAGCTGGTGCTTGGCTTTCGGGGTGATCACATTATTGCACAAGGATTCAAGGATATCTTAAATATTGTAAATTTTTTAACAAATAGGAAGATTTATCTTTGCTTATTATAGGTTGTGTTTATGTTAATGGGTATTTTCGGACATATTTTTGGAAGGAAAAAAGTTTGGGATCAAATAATTTGGCGAACCCCTTGCAGTAACTGTGAGAAGCCCATAGGGGTTGCATACCCCTGTTGAAGATCCCTGTACTAGTATATTGCCCACAAAGCAAGCTGTTTTGGTCAGTCCAAGCATTTCTGAGCATGCACTCGCTGTAGGTGCTATACAAATGTTGTCTTAGGCATGCCTGGGCATGCTTAGTCGGGTTAGATGCTGGCAAACAGGCTATAAAAGCTGCTCACATTTACATATGCTTTTTGGACGCATGTTGATGCACATGTTCTTCAGGCAATAGCATAGCGAGTATACTTAACAATAGGATTTATTGTCTTCAGGAAGATTTAATCCAGCAGAAATGTCTTGTCAGTATTGAAATAGCTGCAATACATCCTGCTTAAGGCTCAAAGATGCACTATGACTGCACTTATTAAGAAAACCTATGAACTCTACTTTGGATTTAAAGTTGGTGACCAAGAGAAACCCTGGGCTCCTCACATTTGTTGTATAACATGTGCAGTCAACCTGAGAGCTTGGCTCAGAGGTACTCAGACGTGAATGCCATGTTCAGTCCCAATGATATGGTGATAACAGAAGGATCACGTGACGGACTGTTACTTCTGTCTGACCAATGTATCTGGCTTCTCTTCTAAAAAGAAGAAATCTATTGAATACCCCAATCTGCCTTCAGCCACGAGACCAGTATCACATGATGACAGTTTGCTGGTACTGAAGCCACGACACATGGAGTCTAGATGAGGCAGATGAAGATGCCACAATGTATGAACCAGATCTGGGAAAATGACGCTTATCCAGATGTTGAACCCTTTATGCCTGGTTATCCTCATCTGATAACAGCCAGAATTAAATGACCTGGCCAGGCACTTAGATTTGTCAAAAGAGCATCAAACTACATTGAGCTGCTTGACAACATGCTTAAAACATACAAAACCACGAAGTCCAACATGTCATTGAAAGTTCATTTTCTGCATTCACACTTGAACCTCTTCCCTACTGATCTTGGTGCAGTCAGTGATGAACATGGTGAAAGGTTTCACCCCAGGACATTGCGACCATGGAAAAGAGGTGTCAGGACAACTGGAATCCATCAATGCTGGCCAACTATTGTTGGACACTGACACAAGAGGCACCAGATGCTGAGTATAAACGAAAATCAGCTGCAAAACATTTTAAGACCAGTTGAACAACACATTATGCGATTAAACATGTTAAATTCAATAAAAGTTATTTTAATGTTTCCCCAAATTCCTGTGTGATACAGCGAAACTGAAATTAGTTTTGTGTTCAGTTTGACATTGTCTATTATAATCTCTATTTTTTTCCCCCAGAAGCAAAACATTTGAAAAAAAAAATTGTTGTCCAGTGTAATCTATACACTATAATCTCGTCTGCAGAACAGTGCTTGGTAAATTCACTGAGACAGAAACTGACCCGCCATGCAGTACAGCTTGTGAATCACTCAACTTAAAGGCAATTAATTGTAGGCTAAGGCAAAAAGATGGGTTTTAAGTTTGGATTTAAAGGACTCAACAGACTCTGATTGTCTGATGGCAGCAAGCAGGTTATCCCACAAGAATGGGGCCTGATAGGAAAAGGCCCTGCCACCAACTGACTTCTTTTTAACTTTGGGTACATACAGGAGCCCTGTGTTTTGAGAGCGAAGAGCTCAAGATGGAATGTACAGTTTAAGGATATCAGACAGGTAAGATCAGGCAAGCCCATTTAGGCTTTTCTAAGTCAGCAGAAACACCTTGAAGTCTGATCTTACATGGATAGGAAGCCAATGAAGGGAGGCAAGAATTGCTGTAATACGGTCAAATTTTCTAGTTTTAGTTGGGATTCTAGCTGCAGCATTTTGAACTTTTATTACTACCATGTGGCAGACCTGAAAACCACATTGCAGTAATCAAGTCTGGATGAAACAAATGCCTGTATTAGAGTCTCTGCGTCAGCCATGGACAGGAAAGGCTGAATTTTAACTATGTTACATAAGAGAAAAAAGGCAGTCTTGGTGATTTCTTTCATATGCTTATCAAAGGAAAGGCTGGGATTAAACATAACACAGAGATTTTTAGCTGCTACACTTTGTGAATCCACAGAGTTATTGGTTATTGTTACTTGATCAAATTGGTGTCTGTGTCTAGCAAGGCCAATGACCAGCATCTCGGTTTTATCCGAATTGAAAAAGAGAAAGTTTAGTGACATCCAATATGTCACAGCAGCCTAGCAGACCTCTAAATTAGTCATTTGAGGGTGATCATCAACCCTCACAGGAACATACAGCTGAGTATCATCAGTATAGCAATGGAAATTTATTCCATAACTGTGTATAGTTTGGCCAAGAGGTGAAATATGAAGATAGAAAAGTAGAGGGCCAAGAACTGAGCCCTGAGGTACAGCATAACGTCAAGAGAATTTGATGTAATATTACTATAGCAGACACAATGTGTTCTTCCAGATACATAGGACTCAAGTCAAGAGAGCGCTAAGCCAGAGACACCAAAAATTACAATTTAATCTGTCTTAATAGTATACAGTGATCAGTGGTGTCAAAGGCTGCACTGAGGTCCAGTTGTAGAAGCACAGAATTGGAATCAGAGTCCATAGCTAGTAAAAGATCATTCCTCACTCTGGTCATATCTATTTCAGTGGAATGGCAGGCCCTGAAAGCCAATTGGAAGGTTCATGTAGAATTGTAGATGGTTTTCCTCTATATGGGTCAAAAGTTGTTGATACACAACTCACGCTAGTACTTTAGAAAAGAATGGAAGATAAGAGACTGGCCGATAGTTATTAAGAGACCCTGGATCAAGGTGTGTTTTTTTAACCCCCCCCCCCTTTTCCCCCCAGTTGTACTTGGCCAATTACCCCACTCTTCCGAGCCGTCCTGGTCGCTGCTCCACCCCTTCTGCCGATCCGGGGAGGGCTGCAGACTACCACATGCTTCCTCCGATACATGTGGAGTCGCCAGCCGCTTCTTTTCACCTGACAGTGAGGAGTTTCGCCAGGAGGCTGTAGCACGTGGGAGGATCACGCTATTCCCTCCAGTCCCCCCCCCCCCCCAAACAGGCGCCCCGACCAACCAGAGAAGGCGCTAGTGCAGCGACCAGGACACATACCCACATCCGGCTTCCCACCTACAGACACGGCCAATTGTGTCTGTAGGGATGCCTGACCAAGCTGTAGGTAACACGGGGATTTGGGCCAGCGATCCCTGTATTGGTAAGCAATGGAATAGACTGTTACGTTACCTGGACGCGAGGTGCAGTTTTTTAAGTAGAGCTTTAACCACAGCTGACTTAAAACTGCTGGGAACAGTGCCAGTAGTAAGTGATAAATTAACCATGTCTAGCATTGTAGGTCTCAGGAAAGGCTAGAGGTCTTTAAAAAGTTTTGCTGGTAAAAGGTCAAGTAGGTTAGTATTTGGTTTAGAAGCTGACACGAGCTTAGTCAAAGTATCAAGAGAGATGGTCTCAAAAGCTGCAATAACAGGGACTATCACTGACTTGTTGTATAGATATGAATTTGGTAAGACAGGATCTGCAGGAGTAGCTGGAGTTGAAGAACTAATTTTGTTTATGATCTCATCAACCTTATTGCAGAAAAAAATCTAGAAACTCATGGGCTGTGAATGGTGAGCAGCTAATAGCTGCTTTTTAGTAAATTTAGATAGTGTCAAAGAGAAATCTGGGGTTATGTTTATTAATATTGATTAAGTGAGAGAGATACACTGCTTTTGCAGCAGATAAAGCATGCTCGTATTTCAATAAACACTCATTAAGATGGGTAAAAAACTTCCGATTTTGATTTTCGCCCAATACGTTTGCCTCCTGCAGGCCCACTTAAGAGCACGTGGCTCGTTGTTAAACCAGGGTGTAGGCCTCTTTAGTTGCCTAGCTCTGGTAGTGAGAGGTGTAACTGAATCGAGTATACTAGAGAGGGCCTAGAGACTAGAGAAAAAAAAAAAACAAAGAAATTGATTTGACCTGCAGTGCGCTTGCTTCATTCAAAAAAGTGAGATTTTTCCATCTTGGTGTTCTGCGAACCAAAAAATACAAGTGCGTCACAACAAATGCGCATCACAACAAATGCATGCCACAATGGTGTCTTGGTTTTAGTGTGCATGTCGTGCATTTCTCTTGAAAATAATGCATTTGTGCATGCAGAAGACATCTGAACTGCCCCTAAAGAGATACCTCCTATGTTGTTTGTTGACGCCATTCCTCTACGCCCACTGAATTATTGAAAAAGCTGCTGCATTAATAAACTTGACATTAGGTTGGAGATGGATGTGACATGTATCTTTGCCTCTGCACCCCTCAGCTCTTCCTGGAAAGAGAGCGGGCTGCCATCCTGGCGGAGGCCAAGACTGATGACCTCATCAGCGAGGCACCCAAGCCAGCGCTAGACCAGAGCGGAGAGTGGCAGGAGACGTCGGGAGAGATCCAGTGGGTGGCATCCGAAACCAATGACAGCTCAAATGAAAAGGAGGAGAAGAAGGAAGAGGAGGATGAGGAGTTGGACCTAAATAAAGGTAAAGTAGGATTAGCAACAGTTGTTTTTGTTTTTGTTTTTGTTTTTTTCATTTTAAAGATAACAGATGTGACTATTTTTCTATGTTTTGATTTAACACTTCTACCTATTGCACCACAATAACATTGCACAGTTGATTAATTGCACTGAACTGCAATTATTTAAGTGCAAAAAAAAAGTGTCACTGTACGCGGCCATCAGTACCGAAAATCTCGAACAACATCCTGTTTTACCCCCAGATTGTTGTGGTAGCCTGTATTTCCAGGTGCTTTAGCAAGCTAATAGCCCTGGTGATGTCGTCGTTGCCTTTTTTTTTAAGTCAATACTTTGCAGCTCACTCACTATACAGACAGTTATGTAATCCTGCAATAAAGCTCATCCACAAACAAAAGTGGTTCTTTGGGGGGGGGGGTGCAAGGGCCAGGGCCTTCTCATATTTAATCCAAGCACTCTCTTTGTTTCTCTTGGAGAGTTTTTTGACGCAAAAAACTCCAACTCTCCAAATTTGCCACTCCAGAAGTTGCTGTATGACATTTGACTGTAATTTTAAATCAGGCTCTCTTCTCTCTGTGTGTGTGTGTGTGTGTGTGTGTGTGTGTGTGTGTGTGTGTGTGTGTGTGTGTGTGTGTGTGTGTGTGTGTGTGTGTTTGTGTGTGTGTTTGTGTTGTAGCTCTGCAGCATGCTGGAAAGCATATGGAGGACAGCATTGTAGCCTCCTACACTGCTCTGCTGTTGGGCTGCCTCTGTCAAGGAAGCCAGGTGAGAATAATACACACCCAAAAACAATTAAGTGTTAACGTACCAGACACTTGAAATAGCTATAATTCTAAAGTATAAGTATCATACATACTAGCTTTTTGTACCATGATGCTCATTACCACAGTCTTGGTCTATTTGTGTTTGAGTGCAAGCTTGAACTGTTCAATTTTGATAATGTGACCATCCCAACCCAGTTTAAAACCCCATAACTTGTGACTTTTTTCTTTGTCTTTCTTTTTCTTTCCCACCAATAACACCCCTCTTTCTCCCCAGATAAATGTGACTACTGTGAGGGAAAACCTGCCCAATGGGGATTTCTCAATTATGACTGAAATGCTGAAGAAGTTCTTGAACTTCATGAACCTCACAGTAAGTATAGAATATACCAGTTTGTTTGGACAGACTCCCTTATTGTAAACGCTTGGTGTGAGTACTTGCTGCTTGTTCTTTTTTAGAGTAATTTGGCTGTGTGACATTGCCAAACAATTAATATGTTCATTCTTTCAATTACACTATGGAGCCCTAGCACAAAATTAATTTTCTTTTTTTTTTATAAAGAATTACAGGGCTAAATTCTGTACCTGGAACATCTAGCTCTTGAAGGCATTTGAAAAACATTTTCTCCTATGGTTTTTGTGTTGTTTTGTTAGAGCATTTATATTTTAGTTTAAAAACTGAAAATGCCCAACACGCACACACACAGTGCAGAATTATTAAAAAAAAAGTGCTTTAAATTTGTGCTTGTTTTCAACATGAAAGGATGGAGGAATTAATAACATCTGAAGTGGTTTTAAAGAGCAATATATTTGATGTTCCTGTTCCTCCTCTAAATGTGTCTCTGCAGCCACTGATTTACGAATACACACGGCACCCGTAAACACAAATTTTCCCTTGAATAACAATCCCCCATAGAATTTTTGCATTACATTTAAGGACTTTGTGGGAAGGGCTTCTTATCTGTGTTAAAACAACTGGCAAATACCAAAACCTTTGTAGCAACATGCTGCTGTAATACACAACGTGCTGATGTGTGGTATATTTTTGTTCATAAAAATTAAGAATTACATGCTGTTTGTTCGTCAGTTAGCACAGCAGAGTGGGAATTTTGGGAATGCTCTCCAACTGTATTTTCAGAAGTCAAGGTTGTCCTCAGAATAGTGGTATTACAATGCACACACTGACACATGAAGTTGTTGTTCCTTCTCTCTCCTCACACAGTGTGCTATGGGCACCACGGGACAGAAGTCCATCTCTCGGGTCATCGACTACCTGGAGCACTGTTAACAGATGGCCAGACATTTATCTCACACGCTGACTGCACATTAGGGAGTTCCAGCCAAATCTGGCACACCCTGCCTGGACAGGAGCCAAAATGGGTCACTGGGGTCTTGACAGGGTCCCTTTGACTTCAACCTCTGATCACTTGAACCTGTGATCACTTTGAATTTTAATGCCACCTGTAAAGGCATACACTGAACGCATATACACTCGCACATGCAAACGCTCTCTCTCACTCAGACACACACACATACACACACACACACACACACACACACACACACACACACACACACACACACACACACACATATGCATACCAGCCTCAGCAGCATCTGGAGCACAGCCTGAACCAAAGCCACACTAGCTAACAGACATACATGAACCACCATTCAGTTCAATTTGAACTCACCCCACTTAAAGAGTAGAATAACCTCAAAGGTGTCAGAGTCATCCTCGTGTCACCAGGAGACAGCCTGAGGAAAGGTGAGAGGCAGTATCCTGTGACTTCTATCTTTAGAAAGTTATCCTTGAAGATGGACTCATTTGTCACAGTTGGGGACTTGTTTAAGGACCCACAAAGATGAAAGCCACTGGGAGACATTTGGCCCAAGTAGAATGGAGTCCTCTGCACTGTGGAGTGTGGAGTCCCAGTCACAACAATAATGCTTGGCTTAAGTTTCAACCTCTGAATCAAATTTCATGGATCATTAACCATTTGTTATCACCTCGCACCCATGTTTAAGCCAAGAGTGAAATCTTTGATTAACATGAGCGATCACAAGTCATTTTCGGGGATATTAGAATGATGCCTCTGTGTAAAGTGTGGAATGACTTGAATGCATAAATTTATTTACCTATATGTATGCAACTAGTGTGATGGCTGATAAGGGAATGGTTTTTTTTTAATATATATATATTTTCGTGTTCTCATTGTGTTCCTTTCTTCATAAGCTGTGCAAAGTAGTAAATCGTGTCATCCGAAGGTTTTTTAGATATTTTCCTAATGAGGGCATGGTTTTTTTCTCCCCTAATTGTTAATTACTTTAAAAAGAAATCAGCAGGTCTGCGTGACATGTCAAGTTTTATTTAACATATTTTACTGGCAATGGCACTTGAAAATGAATAGCTATTATGAATTTTTGAATGTTTTTACTACTTGCCCACTATCAATTTTAAAATTATTTTTCTGAATATTTAAATTTGATTAAATTCAATATCATGGTTATACATTTAGCCTTTTATTGGTTTATTGGATGGATTTAAGAAATTTGGTTTGTTTCTCACAATGTTTTTATAATGTTTTTACTTACATATTTAATTTAATGCTTTTGCTTTTTGTATGTGATCTACCCGGTGACAAGTGACAAAAGATTTCACATTATGTTTTGTTATATCACACACACCTCAGTGGCTGGGCATTGTCGAGAAAAGCGCTATATAAATGTAATGATATTATTATTGTTGTATATTATCTGCAGGATATTGGTTTGGGTTGAAATCTGTGTGATTGGTTAAAATCTGCTAAAAAAAAAACCTTTCTTTTTTTTCTTTTTAATTGATGCTTAATAATCCAGGTAAGAAAATCACAGAAAGTTGAATCAGTTTATCTGGACACAACATGTATTGAGAGAAACCTTTCTCTCAAAAAACGTTGTGTCCAGATAAACTGATTCAACTTTCTGTGCTTTAAAAAATTTTTTTTTACAAAAAATAAAAAGATGACAGTGGGCATTAAGGGCTTCACTTTTCAGTGCTTTCATGTACCTGTATGTCCGGCCACTCGATGCTGTGTGTGTCTTTCATGCTGTGGGCCCATGAGGTGTCACAGTCTCCCATTTTATTTGCCCCCATCGTGTCTTCATGTCAACCATGTTGTTGCACCAGAACCCATTTGAAACCCACCTATTGAAGCAGCAATGTCCACGTGCTCTTGTGCGATCACTGATTGAATGACAGCCATACCGACAATAAGCAGATGACTTTAGTATTTACCTGGTTTGTAGTGCTGCAGTGAACATGACTGTTTACTGTGAATATATTGCTTTGCGATATCCGGTCTCTGATGGTATTTTAGAATGTAAATATTACTGTACATAGTGGTTAACCATTTAAAATGCTTAGACTACTTTTTTCCTGAAGCGGATATTTTTATTTTATACAATATTTCTGAGTTGTTATTTGGAGAAAAAAAAAGAAAATAAGAGTGGGGGATGAAGTTTGTACCAGTTTCAAGGACATTGTCTTTGGTTACGTGAAAAGAAAAAAAATTGTATCTCAAAAAAAAAAGTTGCTACTTTCAGTACACTCCCTGTGTGTCTCTTGTGTTGTTTGAACGGAGGGAGGGCGTTCAGGCTTTTGCTTTCCGGGTTGGTAAACCGGACTAAACTCCACCGAAATGAAGCCTCCTGTAGTTGGGGTATTGGAAGTCATGTGAGTGGCATCCGCTGAAAGCTGCACTGCATTATATCTCATCTTCATGCTTTGTGTGTAGCCCACGACTGAGCGCCATCTGTGTGTGCGCGCATGCGTGTGTGTTGGGATTAAAAACTGTTTGTGTCTGCAAGAGAGAGAGGTGGAGAGACAGATGTGGAGGGAGAGAGAGAGGTGGAGAGAGAGAGAGAAGTGGAGAGAGATGTGGAGCGAGAGAGAGGGGGAGAGAGATGTGGAGGGAGAGAGAGAGATGTGGAGGGAGAGAGGTGGAGAGAGATGTGGAGGGAGAGAGGTGGAGAGAGATGTGGAGCGAGAGAGAGGTGGAGGGAGAGAGGTGGGGAGAGAGATGTGGAGAGAGATGTGGAGGGAGAGGTGGAGAGAGATGTGGAGCGAGAGAGGTGGAGCGAGAGGGGTGGAGCGAGAGGTAGAGAGAGAGATGTGGAGGGAGAGAGGTGGAGAGAGAGGGGTGGAGGGAGAGAGAGAGAGGTGGAGAGGGAGAGAGGTGAAGCGAGAGAGGGGTAGAGAGAGATGTGGAGGGAGAGAGAGGTGGAGAGAAAGATGTGGAGGGAGAGAGGTGGAGAGAGAGAGAGGTGGAGAGAGAGAGAGAGATATCTTCTTCATGTCCCCGACTCTCATCCCTGACTAAGTCCCTGGTTTACTCGGGAGTAAAGACGCGCAAGACTGACGCCCGGTCCGTACACTTAACAGCACTCAGCGGTGACAGTTGGCGGACAGGGCCCCTTCGGCTTGACTGACTGCTGTATAATGGAAACAAAACGGTTTTTGGGGGGGGGGGGCGCTAACAAATAGCAAAGGGGAACATCGAGGAGTGTGGTGAAACAGGATCAGGCAACCCCTTGGCCGTGCACACGACAGCTGTTGTCAACGGCTGCGGAGCGAAGCAGGGAGACGAAGCACACCAAACCCTTGTGTCTGAAATGTCGGAATCTGACACCGCGGCGCGCAGCTGCGGATACGTGATCAGAGGACCGATGTGCAGCGATCAGAGGCACGGGAGGGAGTCTTGCGTGTGTGCGTGCCTGACACGTCTTCCTTGCCTTCCTGTCCTTTACATTATACATGCCGGAGTACTTCAGAGTAGGCCATCACGCTGGAGGTGCCACATCCTACATGCGATGGAAAGTAAACACAAGACAGAAAAGGAGCCTCTCTTTGATGAATAGGGTAGTGTTGGCCAGCGTTTCCTATAGGCTAATGAGCCTGACACGTTTGTGTTGCACCGAGAGGAACGGGGGGGGAGGGGGAGGGGGGAATGAGGGGGATGCACAGCACCGGAGATTATCTTCCGTTTCTCAGCCGTCAATCAAAATTCTCTCCGCAGCGCTCCGAGCTGGAAGTGCAATACAGTTCAAATGCTCCTCGGCGTTGATCCTCCCTATCAGCCCCCCGTCTCTGGCCCATCTATAATCCCCTGTGTCGTCCGTCTCCCCGCCGCAAGGTATAAATGAGCACTTGTTAAACTCACATCCCGTCTATACATCGTATTTTTATTTTTGATTAATAAAAACAACGTACGTATGTGTAATGCAGGTTTAGACGTCACCTTCACCATACATATTTCTTCGATCCTCGACGAACTTGGCTTGGTTCTCTGTCCTTCCTTCCATCCACCTGCTTGTTTTCCCACCAAGACGGTTCGTTCGTTTGGGCACCTTTACACCACTAGATGGTGTGAGTACTCAGCCACTGTGCACACCTTCACTGGATGAAGCGGTAAACAACACACACACACACACACACACACACACACACACACACACACACACACACACACACACACACACACACACACACAGGATCTCTGTGAACTTGCGTACTCGCAAGTTCCCAAGGAGCCTCTCGTCAGGGATGCTGCCTACCGATCCCCCCCCCCCCGAAGTTGTGGTAACTCGGCTTTGAGAGACACATGTTGGAGTACATGAAACGTTTACAAAGGCTCAGTAGTTGTTTTTGTTTGTTTATTATCTCCGCCATTGCCCATTAATCAAAAATCAGGTTGACATGCAAAGGAACCCCTCCTCACACGAGCACCCACCTTAACCCACCTAACATCCGCGTGACTGTGTTGTGTGTTGACGTCAGAATGAGATCCGGCTTGGCAGACGTGACGGATCCTGATCTGGCAGCGCTTTCTCACGGTGCAGCCCCCCCCCCCCCCCCCCGACGACAGACAGCTGCGCAGGAGGCGACTCCCAGCGAGCTCTGTCGCACAAACACTATCGCCGCTCCCAGCGAAGGTGTCTGAATGAAATTTACATATTTTTTTTATGTATGTTTACCTACGAATGACTTGGAACGTTCACGTGTTTAATAGCAAATTTCAAAACTGGCACGCGAATACAGCAACAAGAAATAAAAAAAGGTCTAAATTATCTATACAGTTTATTAGCTGTAAAAGAAGTGGGAGATCATCAAGAAATAAACAAAACACGGAAAATGGCGATCACAGAAATTTGGAGGCAAAAATCCCAATTCCTCTAGTTGTGTCCAATATGTATGTGGGGAAAGATGAAGTGAGGGAGGAGAGGGGAGCTGAGCACATCATCCCCCAGCAGCGAGGGGAGCTCGCCTCGAACCTGAAAACAACGGTGCAAGCTCAGAGCAGAGTTTTCCCCTTGACCACTGCAGCCTGGTGATAAAGCCGGTGTTCATAGATGTTGTGAACAAGGTTAGGATTACTCTCTAACCATTAAGGCTTTATCCAAACTTTTAATCCACATTCTGCTCTCAAAACTTACTTGGGCTCAATCGCTCAACTGAGTTCTCTCTTACCATTGTCTTATTCGGTCTCTCCCTCAAACACAACACACACACATATACACACACGCACACACACAGGCACCTTGGCATGCACAAAAATGCCCCCCGCAGAGAACGGCATGCTGTTTATCCACAGACATACAAAAATACAGCACCCAAATTGATGAGCAATACGCTTTAACAAGACCGCACACAAACTCTGAAAAACAGGAAACACTAAGCTGCACACACATGATCACACAAATCCTCCTCTCCAAACTCACGCAGACACACACACACACACATACACACACACATACATGAACATGCAGGTAGTTCCTCTTGTTTAATCTCACCCCTTAAATCATTGAGTGGCGGAGCAAAAAGACTCGCAAGCCCATCTGTATTGCTGGGTGTGCGTGACCTGCACTCTAACGGATGGGCTTTGTGTCCAGGGGGCTAGACAGATGAGGGAGCAGAACACAGAGTAGTAGTGACACTAGGGACCTAAGGCATGGTGGGCTGCAGGCAATTAGAGAACCTGCTGCTAGGCACAACTTTAGTGTGGGTTTGAAGTCTGCTAAATCAGTCAATGCGTTGAGCCACTGTAGGTCATCAGATTGATAGAGTAGTTTATCAGATTGAGACTGTCTCCTTCCCCCGCTGCATCATGAGCAAGTTTTCTTGCAAACCAAAAGCCACAACAATCTAATTACTGTATCTTATTTCTGGCAGTGGCTATGTGTATCAAAAATCATCTCAGCAAACCACAGATGTATCTCTCCCTTGACGTGTATGCAGGCCTTACAATTACTCTATTGCTACCCTTAGACAGCTTGCCCCAATTAAAATTACCTCATCGACTACTAGCCCTGATCAAAGGCCTATCCCAGCAAACCCTAGTAGTACACAGCCCCTGAAAATTGGATTTATCAATATCGGATCACTGTCTAGCAAAGCAATGCTGGCAAATGACTCGATCTTGGAGCATATTGATATGCTCGGCTTGTGCGCAACATAGCTGGGACCAAATGTTTTCTTATCACTGAATGACGCCTCACCGCCTGACTACACTAAGGCTCATGCTGCACGAGCTACCAAACAAGGTGTTGCCCTAATTTATAACTCTGTCTTTAATCATAGCTCAAAATCTGATATTAAATGTGAATCTTTTGAGGCGTTAGTCATGTCTCCCTCTGCAACAACCGTGAACAGCTCTGTCCAGGTTAATGGACTCCTGCAGTTTTACCATGTTGTTCTCTGGGCTGTACTCCCAATTCTTAGATGATTTCATGAAATTTTTGTCAGACCTTGCTACTCCTGCTGACAATGTCTTAATCAGAATCAGAATCACATTTATTGGCCGTGTAGGTTTGCACATACTTCAGATATTTACACAAGGATTGACTATATACAGGCAAAATAAGAGGTGATAAAGTGCAATGGTGCAGAGAATATATCAGAGATGCTGAAATAGATGTTAGCAGGTTACTTACATACATGCCTGAGGTAGAGGGACGCAACAGAGAGTACCAGTATACGTACAATGTACAGTACAGTATAGTATATACGAATTGGTTGGATTTATTTGACAGTGTTAAGTGTTCATTTGAATGACAGCCCACGGAAAGAAACTGTTTTTACAGCTGGTTGTTTTGGGGTACAGTGCTCTGTAGCACCTGCCAGAGGGGAGGGGTTGGAACAGGTTGTGACCAGGGTGTGATGGTCTGCAGTGATGTCACCTGCCCGTTTCCTGACTCTGGAGGGGTGTACGTCCTGAATGGAGGGCAGGGTGACACCAATTATTTTCTCTGCAGACCTAACTGTCTGTTGTAGTCTGTCCCTGTCCTGTTTGGTGGCCGATCCAAACCAGACAGTGGTGAATGTGCAGAGGACAGACTGGATTATTGCAGCGTAGAACTGAATCAGCAGTTCTTGGGGCAGGTTGAATTTCTTGAGCTGGTGGAGAATGTATAGCCTCTGCTGGGCCTTTTTGATGATTGTGTCTATGTTGGATGCCCACCTTAGCCCAGAAATATGTAGGTTAATCCTTGATTTCAATATCCATCTTAATAAAACATCCAATCCTCTTAGTAAGGCTTTTTTTGCAGTTCTTGATACATTTGGTTTTGTTCAGTGTGTGCATGACACCACCCATCGCAGAGGCAACACTCTTGATCTGATTCTAGCATGTTGTGTAGTTGTTTCTGATTGAACTGTCTCTCCTCTTACACCTGCTGTGTCAGACCACTTATCAAATTTCAGGTGACACTATTCTTGTCCTCGCAGCTGTGGCACCAATGTCTTCAGCACCCATTATATCAGCCCATCAACCCTGATAGCTCTTGGTGATAGAATGCCAGAGGCCCTGGCTGCTTTCACGGTATTAACTGGCTCTGTTGATAGCTTTGTTAGTGACCTCTTTCTAATCTTCACAAGTCAGTGGTACATAGAACTACCAAACTTAGACACCAAGAAAATCAGCACCATTTCACCGATGAGACACATGCTGTTAAACTTGGCTGTGGAAAACTTGAGTGGAAATGGAATAAATCCAAACTTGAAATCTATCATCTTGCGTGGCACAACTTCTGTTAAGTTACAGTGCATCTGGAAAGTATTCACACCCCTTCACTTTCCCCACATTTTGTTATGTTACAGCCTTATTCCAAAATGGATTAAATTCCTTTTTTTTCTCATCAATCTACACACAATACCCCATAAGGACGAAGTGAAAAAGGTTTTGTAGAAATTTTTGCAAATTTATTGAAAATAAAAAAACTGAAATATTGCATGTACATAAGTATTCACACCCTTTGCTGTGACGCTCAAAATTGAGCTCAGGTTCATCCTTTTTCCACTGATCATCCTTGAGATGTTTCTACATCTTGATTGGAGTCCACCTGTAGTAAATTCAATGGATTGGACATGATTTGGGAAGGCACACACCTGTCTATATAAGGTCCCACTGCTGACAGTGCATGTCAGAGCAGAAACCAAGCCATGAAGTCAAAGGAATTGTCTGTGGACCTCCGAGAGGGGATTGTATTAAGGCACAGATCTGGGGAAGGGTACAAAACAATGTCTACAGCTTTGAAGGTCCCGAAGAGCACAGTGGTCTCCATCATTCGTAAATGGAAGAAGTTTGGATCCACCAGGACTCTTCCTAGAGCTGGCCGCCCAGCCAAACTGAGCAATCAGGGGAGAAGGGCCTTGGTCAGGGAGGTGACCAAGAACCCGATGGTCACTCTGACAGAGCTCCAGCGTTCCTCTGTGGAGATGGGAGGACCTTCCAGAAGGGCAACCATCTCTGCAGCACTCCACCAATCAGGCCTTTATGGTAGAGTGGCCAAACAGAAGCCTCTGCTCAGTAAAAGGCACATGACAGCCCACTTGGAGTTTGCCAGAAAGCACCTAAAGGACTCTCAGACCATGAGAAACAAGATTCTCTGGTCTGATGAAACCAAGATTGAACTCTTTGGCCTGAATGCCAAACGTCACGTCTGGAGGAAACCAGGCACCTCTCATCACCTTGCTAATACCATCCCTACAGTGAAGCATGGTGGTGGCAGCATCATGCTGTTGGGATGTTTTTCAGCGGCAGGAACTGGGAGACTAGTCAGGATCGAGGAAAAGATGAATGGAGCAAAGTGCAGAGAGATCCTTGATGAAAACCTGCTCCAGAGCGCTCAGGACCTCGGACTGGGGCGAAGGTTTACCTTTCAACATGACAACGACCCTAAGCACACCGCCAAGACAACAAAGGAGTGGCTTTGGGACAAGTCTGTGAATGTCCTTGAGTGGCCCAGCCAGAGCCCAGACTTGAACCCCATTGAACAGACCTGAAAATAGCTGTGCAGCGACGCTCCCCATCTAACCTTACAGAGCTGGAGAGGATCTGCAGAGAAGAATGGGAGAAATACCCCAAATATAGGTATGCCAAGCTTGTAGCTTCATACCCAAGAAGACTTGAGGCTGTAATCGCTGCCAAGGGTGCCTCAACCAACTACTGAGTAAAGGGTGTGAATACTTATGTATATGCAATATTTCAGTTTTTTATTTTTAATAAATTTGCAAAAAATTCTACAAAACCTTTTTCGCTTTGTCATTATGGGGTATTGTATGTAGATTGATGAGAAAAAAGGAATTTAATCAATTTTGGAATAAGGCTGTAACATAACAAAATGTGGGGAAAGTGAAGGGGTGTGAATGCTTTCCGGATGCACTGTATAAGCAAGCACTCTCAGCAGCTAATGCAGCACATTATTCTCACCTAATTAATGTCAATAAATGCAAGCCTAGATTTCTCTTTGACACTGTAGCTAAACTTACTCAAAAACAACCTTCTACTAACTGCTCCCCTTGTACTACCCATGATTTCCTGGAATTTTTTGGCAGTAAAATTGATGATAGTAGAAACAAAATAAATAATTTACCTACAGAGCATGTGAGTCCGCTTTCTTATAAGGACTCTCACGCTGTCCTTGAACTTTCATGGTTTTAGACTCGCACTGGAAACATTTTCCAAGCTGGCTTTGGCAGCCAAACCTACAAATTGCCTTCCTGACTTCCTCCCAGATAAACTTTTCAAAGAATTTTGGCAGTTCCTGGGTCCCCCGATACTGATTATTATAAATTCATTTCTTAACTTTGGCAGTGTTCCTTCTAATTTTAAAACTGCCATAATTAGACCTCTCTTAAAGAAACCAAATCTTGATCCGGGGGTTCTCAATAATTATAGATCAATCTCCAACCTACCTTTCATTTTCAAGTTGAAGCTGATAAACTTTCGGCCTATCTTTCCAACGTAAACCTCTTTGAACCATTTCAATCTGCATTTAGAGCCTGTCATTTCACTGAAACGTCACTCACAAAAGTGGTGAACAACCTTTTGCTTGCCATGGATTCCAATCCATATCAATGCTAATGATGCTTGATCTTAGTGCAGCTTTTGACACTTTTGGCCACCTGAATGTCATCCCATAGGATGACATTCAGGTGTTTATAATGACAGCTTCAACTGCTCACTCATTTCATTGGGTGACTTTTCATCTTTTGAGCCATGGTATTTCATTATTAGAGGGAACCTTACAACTCTGTGCATTTTAACCTACAGACCCACTAAATCTGTGTCTGGCTTTCTTGCTCAGTTCTCTGAGCTCCTCTGTATTGTAATGCCAGACTATGATCGAGTTCAAAGAAAGAAAGTTGAATCAGTTCATCTGGATACAACGTTTATTTATGATAGAGTTCTGATTCGGGGAGATTTAAACATACATGTTTGGTGTCCAGATAATTCTTAAACCAGAGTTTTTAAACATTGTTGAGTCTTTTAATTTAAGTAGAATTGTCACAGCACCTACTTTCAACAAGGGCCACACCCTCAATCTTGTCCTTTCATGTCGTCTTTCAATAGACAATATACTATGCAAAGATGTAAGTGTCTCCAGCCACAAATGCATAATGTCCACATCTGTGGCCTAAAAGAATCTTTCCAATATTAAGCAAAACCCTGTATGCTCTCACATTTTTAATAAGTCATCTGCAGCTAAATTTACTGATGCACTCCTGTCTTCCCTCAGCTGATATTGGCTCTAGTCAGGATGTTGATATAGTCCTAAATAATTTTAATAATACCTGCACCCAGATCCTGGACCAAATTGCACCATTTAAGCAGAGAAAACCCTCTAATGTTTTCCTGCCACAGATAATGAACAGTATGAAGACGGACTGTCATAATGCAGAGTGGAAGTAAACAGCCTCTAAACTAACAGGACACCTTGACATTCTAAAAGTTTCTAAGAGAAATTTTAATACAGGGCACGGTATTTTTCAGACCTTATTGAAAAGAACCAATACAACTCCAGGGTTTTGTTCAATGCAATTAACCATGCCACAGAGACTCCCCCGAGTGGGCTCCTCCCCTGTGAAATGTGAAGAATTTGTAACCTTCTTTGCCTGTAGCATCAGAATGCACATTGCCCCTCCTGCACAGGACACAACAATTTCTTTTAAAACTGCTGCCTTCTTTGACTACTTGGAAACATTATCTATTTACACTCTCACTGAGGTGATTAATAAAATGAAGCCCTCCTCTTGTGCTCTCGACATCCTGCCTGTGAGATTTCTGAAAGAAGTATATGAATCTTTCGGCCCCAATATTCTCTCCTTAATCAACATGTGTCTATTGACTGGATCTGCCTCTGCTTATTTCAAGAATACAATTGTTCAATCCCCCCTGAAAATCTTTAGACCCTAACTTGCTGGATCATTTCAGACCAATTTCCAAACTGCCTTTTCTTTCCAAGGTTCTTGAAAAGGTTGTTGTTGAACTATTGATTGACTTTTTAAACAGAAATGAACTCTGAGACATTTCAGTCAGGATTTAGGGCAAACCATCATGCAGAGACTGCACTCCTTAAAGGGATGAATGATCTGCTGGTTGCCGCTGATGCTGGAAAAGCTTCAGTTTTAGTTCTGTTAGATCTAAGATGCTGCATATATTGGGAAAAGGATGCTGAATGTGGAACTGCCAGGGAAGAGGAAAAGAGGAAGGCCAAAGAGGAGGTTTATGGATGTGGTGAGGGAGGACATGCAGGTGGCTGGTGTGACAGAGGAAGATGCAAAGGACAGGAAGAGATGGAAATGGATGATCCACTGTGGTGACCCCTAATGGGAGCAGCTGAAAGTAGTAGTAGAGATCTAAGTGCTGAATTTGAAACCGTTGATCATTCTGTTTTATTGGAATGCCTCAAACACTCAGTTTGCATTGCTGGTTCAGTTTAAACTTGGTTTATTCATACTTGAAAGATAGATCTTTTAGCATAGCCATTGGCTAGTCATGGTCACCCTCTGTGACGATGACCTGCGGGGTTCCCCAGGGGTCTGCCCCTGGACCACTCTTGTTCTCTTTCTACATGTTATCCCTGGGGCATGTCATTCGCAGGCATAATGTGAGCTTCCATTCCTATGCAGATGACACCCAATTGTACCTCTCTTTTAACCCTAATGATTTTAATCAAATTAATACACTCCATGACTGCATGCATGACCTCAAATGCTGGATGGCCCAGATCATCCTGCAGCTAAATACTGATAAGACTGAAGCACTTATCATTGACCCTGACACAGTTTATGCTAATACTTAAAAACATCTGGGCTCTCTGTCTCAATATATAGCCCAAAACTGCAAAAATCGTGGTGTCATCTTTGATAACCGCCTCAGTTTGAACAAGCACGTTAACTCAGTTGTCCAGTCCATCATTGGCTCTGGCACAGTTTATGCTAATGCTTCAAAACATCTAGGTTGTCTGTCTCAAAATATAGCCCAAAACTGCAAAAACTTTGGTGTCATCTTTGATAACCATCTCAGCTTGAACAATGACAATAACTCAGTTGTCCAGTCATGTTTTGTTTTTTTGTTTTTTTTGCAGCTCAGGATACCCCCCAAGATCAGTTCAATTTTATCCAGTAGAAATTTAGAGACTATCATACATGCTTTTATTTCCTCTTGTTTGGACTATTATAAGTCCCTCTACACATGTCTAAGTCAACAGAGTCTACATAAATTACAGCTTGTCCAAAAAGCCATATTCTTCAGCAAAACCAAAAAAGAGAGCACATTACCCCTATTTTAGCTTCTCCTCATGAACTCCTGGTAAATATTTAAATTGATTTTAAATATTGTTAATTTTAAGGACCACTCTGGACTCACACCCAAATATGTTTCAGATCTCCTGACACCATACGTGCCCAGTCACAACCTGAGGTCCTCAGCCAAGGCTCTGCTAGCCATTCCACAGTCTAGGCTAAGGACCAATGGTGACTGGGCTTCTTCTGCTGAGGTCCCTACTCTCTGGAACAACCTCCCCGAGGAGATCAGACTGGCAAGGTCCTTATCCTCTTTTAAATCCCTTTTGAAACATACTTTTACAAGTGTACTTATTCAGGATTTGTGGTTTGAATTTACCGTTTGTTTATCACATTTATATTTTATTACTATTTATTAATTATTTTACACTTCTTTATTGTACTTATTTTATTTTTCATCATATGCAGCTCCTCTTGATTTATATTTCCTTCCCAATGTTGTTTAACTTTAAACTGTTTTTAAAATTTTTTATTCTTTGTCTACCACTTTTTTGTCTTGTAAAGTACTTTGTAACTTTGTTTTAAAAAGTTTTTTCTGAAACCATCAATGGTGTTGAGTGCTCCGCTAATGAGGAGCGGAATATCAACACGGATACAGAAAAAAAGATTTTAATGCATAGCAGTACAGGCCTGTGTCGTGTGTCTCGATTAGCAGCTGATGAGTGTGTCTTGATTAGCAGATTAGCAGCTGATGAGTGTGAGACGCACAAAACAGGCCTGTACTGCTATGCATTAAAATCTTTTTTCTTGTGTCCGTGTTGATATATATATATATATATATATATATATATATATATATATATATATATATATATACATACATACACATATACACACACATATACACACACATATATATATATACATACATACATACACACACACACACATATATATATATATACATATATACACACACACACACACACACATATATATATATACATATAATTATTAATATTATTATTATACTTTTGGACTGCCTTGAGTTTCAGGTCTGGCTCTGTCTTTGCTTAAGTTTTACTTATCTGATAGAACAGTGTGTCTTCCATGGTAACGTTACATCTGATTTCTCTGTAGCGAAAAATTGTGTGCCCCAGGGCTCAGTTTTTTGTCCTTTGCAATTCTCCCTTTACGTTTCTCCTCTTGGCCATTTTATATGGCGCTGTGGAATAAATTTCCAGTGCTACATTCCACAGCTAAAAATCTGGGTGGTTTTGACCAATCCCTATCTTTTGAATTTCACATTGGAGAAAGCACCAAAACCTTCTTTTTCCACCGACGAAACATTGCAAAATCTGGTCTTCTCTGTCCATGGCTGATACCGAGATCCTGATCCATGCTTTTTTTTTCATGCAGATTAGATTACTGCAATGTCCTTTTTTTCTGGCCTGCCACACGCTAGCATAAAAGAACCTTCAGCTAGTTCAAAATGCTGCTGCTAGAATATTAAAGATCCTTTCTTATACGTTTGTGTCCCTTAAAATGTCTGACCTTGACTATATTGACTTGTATCTGTGCTAAATTTGTCATTTGAGCAGTGTTTTCACATTCCGCTACTGTAGAGGGAGATGTCTGTGATTCAAACCTAACCCGGGCAAGCTAGATTTGGCATGTCACAAATTTGAAAGCCAATCACTGCCTAATATGCAAATGTGGGGCAGGCAAAGAAAACTGAAACCTCCTGAGCAGAGCAGACTTGTCGGTACAGACAGTGAGTTTGCATTAACATAGTGAAAGTTTTGACTGCAAACATGGTAGAGTGTGCATTTTTTAATAATAATAATAATAATAATGCATTTTATTTGTGGGCACCTTTCAAAACACTCAAGGATACCTTACAGAACACAGTAAAAAAAAGCACTGTATCAGACAGCGTAAAATCAAAACAAAGCAGAGTAGACAATAAAAGGTTAACACAACAGATAAGTATAAAATCAACATCTGCATAAAACTCGGGGAAGCGTGGATCAGACTGAATATGCCAGTTTGAAAAGGCACATTTTGAGATGGGATTTGAAGGTTGAAAGAGAGTCATGTTGCGAATTTCTTGTGGGAGAGAGTTCCATAGGCGGGGGCAGAATGACTGAAGGCTCTAGTCCCCATGGTAGTCAAGCGAGCCGATGGTGTAGTGAGTTGGAGAGCAGAAGAGGATCTGAGAGTGCGGGAGGGCGTGCGGATATGAAGGAGTTCAGAAAGATAGGAAGGAGCTAAGTTATTAAGGGCCTTAAAGTTGAGGAGCAGGATCTTGAAGTCAATATGGTATAAAAAAGGAAGCCATTGGAGTTGCTGAAGAACAGGAGTGATATGATCTATGGAAGGAGCTCTGGTAATGATACAGGCAGCTGAATTCTGGACCAATTGAAGCTTATGAAGACACTTGAGGGGAAGACCAAAGAGGATAGAATTACAGTAGTCAATACGGGATGTAACCAGGATGTGAGTGAGTATGGCTGTGCTTTTAGGTGTAAGTGATGGCTGAAGACGATTAATATTGCATAGGTGGAAGTATGCAGAGCAAGTAACATTGTTGATGTGGGCTTCAAAAGATAATGTGCTGTCCAGGATGACACCCAGACTCTTAACCTGAGGTGATGGGGGAACTATAGAATTGTCAATAGTAAGAAAAAAACTATCAGTTTTGGCCAAAGTAGATTTAGTGCAAACTAAAAGGACCTCAGTTTTATCACTATTAAGTTTGAGGAAGTGGTATGAAAATCAGGATTTAATTTCTAGTAAGCAGTCAGAAAGGGATGTGGGCGGAAGAGTGGAGGTAGGTTTGGTGGATAGATAAAGCTGGGGTCATCTGCGTAGCAGTGAAATTGAATGCCAAATTTCCTGAAAATGTGGCCAAGAGGTAGTAGGTAAATAATGAATAGGAGGGGTCCCAATACAGAGCCCCGGGGAACACCAGTAGTAACAGGAAAGGACTGAGATCTCAAATTTTTAAGTTGGACAAACTGAGTGCGGCCAGAGAGATATGATCTAAACCAGTCAAGGGGGGTGCCAGTTATTCCAATTGAAGCTAATCTTTCTAGGAGGATGTTGTGTGAGATGGTATCAAAGGCTGCACTCAGATCAAGGAGGACAAGTATGGTTAAGAGCCCAGAGTCAGCTGCCATCAAAAGATCATGAGTGATTTTCACCAATGCTGTCTCCGTACTGTACATGGAGCAAAAACCAGACTGGAATTGTTCAAACAGATTGTTGTTAGTCAAGTCTTTCAAGTGTTTTAGAAAGAAATGGTAAATTTGAGATTGTGCAAAAATTATTCAAATTGTTTGAGTCTGCACCAGGTTTCTTGAGTATTGGAGTTATTGCAGCTGTTTTGAGAGATGAGGGAACAAGACCAGAGGTAAGGGAGGAATGTATGATATCAGTTATTAAAGAGGATAGAGATGGTAGACAGACTTTTTACGAAATGAGTAGGAAGGGGGTCTAACCGACAGGTAGATGAATTGGATTTGCGAATAAGACCAGATATTTCTGCAACAGTTGAGCATTTAAAACTAGATAGTGAAGAACAGAGGGGAACATAGGAGGGTGAATAACATGAACTGCATGCAGTACTGTTTGAAGATGTCAATGCTGATGAATATTTTCAATTTTGGCATTAAAAAAGGCCATGAAAGCATTACATTGAGCAACTGAATACAGGTGGTGTAAGAGTGTCTGGTGGCTGTAAAATATTGTTTACCACAGAAAACACGTTTCTAGTGTTCACTTCACCTGATCTAAATAAGTTTGCATAATAAGATGATTTCGTTGTGGACAGAGCCTCCTTATAATGAAGTATGCGGTCATTATACAATTTTTTGGATGTAAACCGGATCTTGGAGCTTCCTTTCAGTAGCTACCAAAAGAAAAAAAAGAAAAAAATCCCACTATACTGCTGAAATGGTTGGAATTCACTTACAGATATGGGACTCACATGCGTACAAACCAAAATACATTACACTTCTAATACGTCCACTTGTACGCAACTGTGGTAAGTCTGTTCCCGCGAGGAGGTTTGGACAAAGGAATGGAGGCCAATATCATCGGTCACAGATATATTTATTACAACACATACATACAAACACGAAGAGTAGACAGAGCCAACCACAGGTCTGACCAGCACAAAGAGCTTTCCCAGTCTTTCCCCAGTGCACCTCGCACCCCTTCCTCCCTCCCCTTCCATCGCTTCCTCACGGTGACAGTTAACCGGCATCTCCCTTGATCCTGTGGCCATGGCCCAGCACTCCCCCGCCTCGCTGGTCCACTCTGGCTCTCCCGCCATCTCTCTCCCCGTCTGTGCCAGCCTGCAGTCTCTCATCCCTCTCTATCGGCCAGTACATTTGCCTCTGCCCATTGTGGCAGGGGTTGTGAGGCTCTGCTTGCCATGCTGACCCAAGAGAGCAAACTAGTGGCTCAGCAGGGAGGATAAAGGCTCCACAATCATGCCAACTTGCCTCAGGTGTGTCCTCCTCCCCGCTGGCGCTAGCAAGCCACAGTGACCCTGATCAATTTGCTCTTCTTTTTCTTCGGAATCGGTTTCCGATTTGAACATGTATGGCCGAATTACTCCTATATCAATACTTGCTATTGTGAAGGGTACAGTAGCAAGGATAAAAAGAAAACAAGCAGAGGCTACTTACTGTGTTCGATGCTCAGGTTTAAATATGCATTGCAGACAAAGGGGAGGGGGGAGATTTTAATTGAGGGTGGGGATAATTTGCATATTCACAGATTCTGGATTTTTTTATTGAGGGGGGAGTAGTTATGATTTTTAGGAATTTAGCAAGATAAATGAACTTATATGGTTTAGAGACAGTGGCACTGACAAAAAGACAGGAGGTGGAGCTGGAGGTGGCAGAGTTGAAGATGCTAAGATTTTCATTGGGAGTGACAAAGAAGGACACGATTAGGAACGAATATATTTGAGGGACAGCTCAGGTTGGACGGTTTGGAGACAAAGCAAGAGAGGCAAAATTGAGATGGCTTGGACATGTGTGGAGGAGAGATGCTGGGTATATTGGGAGAAGGATGCTGAATATGGAGCCGCCAGGGAAGAGGAGAAGAGGAAGGCCAAAGAGGAGGTTTATGGATGTGGTGAGGGAGGACATGCAGCTGGCTGGTGTGACAGAAGAAGATGCAGAGGAGACAGGAAGAGATGGAAACGGATGATCCGCTGTGGCGACCCCTGACAGGGGCAGCCAAAAGTAGGAGTCGTAGCAAGATAAATGAACTTATTTTACAGAAGAAACACATCAGACAATATATTATATAGAGCAGAGAATTTTATGTCTTAAAACATGACTGGGGGGGACTTTAACTAAAACAAAAAAAAGTTTGACCATATCGCGCCGATTCCAGCCTCCCTTCTCTGGCTTCCCGTTCAAACTAGATCTGACTTTAAAGTGCTACTTTAACCTACTTAATGGGCTTGCCTCCTCATATTTGTCAGATCTTATATAGCTTTATTTACCTCCTAGCGCCCTCTGTTCTCAAAAGTGTAGGCCTCCTCTCTGTCCCTAGAGTTAAACGGAAGTCTGCAGTCTGCAGAGCCTTCTCCTACGGCGCCCCCTTTCTTTAGAGCAGTCTCCCAGCCGCCATCAGAGAATCTGACTTTAGACTCTCAAATCTAAACTGAAAACCCGTCTGTTCTTATTAGCTTTCAACTAGTTGTCTTATTTCTTTGGTAGTTTGACTTCCTTCTGAGCTTTGTCACAACTATCCTCTTTAGGGAAGATCCCAGTCTCACTATATTTACAACTGCAGGTCTTAGCGGTGATCTCTTGGTTTCCTCCTGCCGACGAGAATTCCTGAACTTTCTGAATGCATCACATCGTCCTAACCGTCTGTTTGTATCTCTGACCACGTGTGTGCCATGCTGTGTGGCCCCCTGTCCCTCTCTGTCTCTCTGTTGCTCTCTTTCTCCGTTTCCAGAACAGTTTTTCTTCCCTTATGAACTCTCTGATGACCACGGATCATCTCTCTTTCGACCGCCTGATGATTTCGGAGCCTGTCTGTGATGCGTCCTGTTTTCCCTTAGTCACGGCCCACCCTCCTGGAGAGTTATGCTACCGTTTGCGATGATCCCGTTTAAAATTGCCTTTATACTAGTTGTTCTAGCTATGACAACTTCGGCATCACTCTCCTCACTTCTCTTGTCTTGTTTCTCGCTGTGTGTGAATGCTGTGTGGCGGTCTGCCTCGCCTCTTGTGTGTATGTGAAGTCTATTCTCTCTGCAGGGCCCCACTGAGCAGAGCTGGTCTGTGGTGCGGGGTGCCGCCGGCTCTTGACTGCATCTGTGGGGTTAGTGACGTTGTCTTGGATGGACGCAGATTGACTAAATTTGCCTTGCACTGTCTTTATAAGTTCATTACCCAGCACATTTAAATTTGCTGCATTATTCTACATCACCTTGCTCTGTGTGTAATCTATGAAGTTACATTATAATTTGGTTATTTTTGTGTATTTTATGCATTTGAAATCTATTGCATTGTCTGTCCGTCCTGAAAGAGGGGTCCCTCCTCTGTTGCTTTTCCTGAGGTTTTGCCCATATTTTTTCCCTGATAAGGTTTTTCTTGTGGAGTTTTTCCTCGGTTGGGTCTAGTGTCCAAGGATAGACGGTGTTGTATGTCTTATGCTGCTGTATATTGTACTGACTGTGAAGTCCTTCTGGACCACCTCGTGAATTTGGGCTATACAAATAAACTTGTCTGAGTACTTAGCATTGCCTTTCTGTTCCCCTATTCCTCTCCTCTGAGCTCAGTCACACTTCTTTATGTGTGTATGTGACGGCTGATGTGTGAGGCTGAAACTGTGTGTGTGTGTGTGTGTGTGTGTGTGTGTGTGTATGTGTGTGTTACATGCATAGTATATGTGTATCTTGTCTGTGTAATTCTAGTGTTGCTTTGGGACAGATGGCACAAGGCGCACCTGTAACTAACCACAGTGGAGAGGCTGTGGTTAACCGCTTGGGGGGATTTTTTTTTTTAAACGCAGTGCTGCTTCCACAGACACAAGTTCTCACACGCACGCACACACACACACACACACACACACACACACACACACACACACACACACACACACACACACAAACACACATCTATAATCCAGTGAGTCCAGTAAATTCTTTATGCGACAGTACAAGCCTGTTTCATGCCTGTTCCATTTTTCAAGCCTGTTTCATATTTGACATGAAACAGGCTTGTACTGTCTCATAAAGAATTTACTGGACTCACTGGATTATTTTGCCCCTTAATTGTTGAGCACTTTCCCTACCGTTTAGTGTTTCTTTTAACAAAGTTTTATGTGTATATATATATACGTATATGTATATACACTACCGTTCAAAAGTTTGGGATCACCCAAACAATTTCGTGTTTTCCATGAAAAGTCACACTTATTCACCACCATATGTTGTGAAATGAATAGAAAATAGAGTCAAGACATTGACAAGGTTAGAAATAATGATTTGTATTTGAAATAAGATTTTTTTTACATCAAACTTTGCTTTCGTCAAAGAATCCTCCATTTGCAGCAATTACAGCATTGCAGACCTTTGGCATTCTAGCTGTTAATTTGTTGAGGTAATCTGGAGAAATTGCACCCCACGCTTCCAGAAGCAGCTCCCACAAGTTGGATTGGTTGGATGGGCACTTCTTTGAGCAGATTGAGTTTCTGGAGCATCACATTTGTGGGGTCAATTAAACGCTCAAAATGGCCAGATAAAGAGAACTTTCATCTGAAACTCGACAGTCTATTCTTGTTCTTAGAAATGAAGGCTATTCCATGCGAGAAATTGCTAAGAAATTGAAGATTTCCTACACCGGTGTGTACTACTCCCTTCAGAGGACAGCACAAACAGGCTCTAACAGGTACTATTTAATGAAGATGCCAGTTGGGGACCTGTGAGGCGTCTGTTTCTCAAACTAGAGACTCTAATGTACTTATCTTCTTGCTCAGTTGTGCAACGCGGCCTCCCACTTCTTTTTCTACTCTGGTTAGAGCCTGTTTGTGCTGTCCTCTGAAGGGAGTAGTACACACCGGTGTAGGAAATCTTCAATTTCTTAGCAATTTCTCGCATGGAATAGCCTTCATTTCTAAGAACAAGAATAGACTGTCGAGTTTCAGATGAAAGTTCTCTTTTTCTGGCCATTTTGAGCGTTTAATTGACCCCACAAATGTGATGCTCCAGAAACTCAATCTGCTCAAAGAAGTGCCCATCCAACCAATCCAACTTGTGGGAGCTGCTTCTGGAAGCGTGGGGTGCAATTTCTCCAGATTACCTCAACAAATTAACAGCTAGAATGCCAAAGGTCTGCAATGCTGTAATTGCTGCAAATGGAGGATTCTTTGACGAAAGCAAAGTTTGATGTAAAAAAAATCTTATTTCAAATACAAATCATTATTTCTAACCTTGTCAATGTCTTGACTCTATTTTCTATTCATTTCACAACATATGGTGGTGAATAAGTGTGACTTTTCATGGAAAACACAAAATTGTTTGGGTGATCCCAAACTTTTGAACGGTAGTGTATATATGTGTGTATACACACACACACACACACACACACATATATATATATGCTGCATACGTGACTAAGGTCTGTCACTGGTCTGCTTAATGTCAGTAGTGTCAAACGGCCCATGTCAAATCTTTTTGTAAAACACGTGTGAACAAGTTAATCATTGTAAATCACATTTCAGTGTCCTTACGCATACGAAATAGGTAGCGATTGTACAGAAAACGGCTTGCGTTCTATTGTAACAGGTGTCTGAAATTCAGATTTGACCAGAAATGTAAAGCACTTTGAGTGGCTGTTGCAGCTAGAAAAGCGCTGTATAAAATGCTAAAATGCAATTTTATATATATATATATATATATATATATATATATATATATATATATATATATATATATAAAAAGAGAGAGAGAGAGAGAGAGCACCCCCCCCGAAATCGTCAATGGTGTTTATATATATATATATATATATTTATATATAAATATTGTAGCGAATTCGGGGGGCAACCACAGGAAGAATTCGCTACAATATATATGCCCACTGACAGCCACATTCAGAAAGGATGTACTGATTTATTTTTTTTTTCCTTCTCCAATTGTATCTGGCCCATAAACCCACTCTTCCAAACCGTCCCGGTCGCTGCTCCACCCCCTCTGCTGATCCGGGGAGGGCTGCAGACTACCACGTGCCTCCTCCGATACATGTGGAGTCGCCAGCTGCTTCTTTTCACCTGACAGTGAGGAGTTTCACCAGAGAGATGTAGCACGTGGGAGGATCACGCTACTCCCCCCAGTTCCCCCTCCCCTACGAACAGCCGCCCCGACCAACCAGAGGAGGCGCTAGTGCAGCAAGCCGGACACATACCCACATCCGGCTTCCCACCCGCAGACACGGCCAATTGTGTCCGCAGGGACGCCTGACCAAGCCGGAGGCAACACGGGGATTTGAACCGATGGTCCTGTGCTGGCAGGCAATGTAATAGACCACCACGCCACCGGGACGCCACTGTACTGATCATTTTAATTGTTTTACTGCTGAAGTTAAGACATTTGTTGTGGGGATTCATTGACTTTCCCATCATTTGGTGCCTTTAATAGCGGACATGTTTTCCTTAAAGCGTGAATTTTAAAAAGAAAATATTCATGATTTGCATAATGGATATGGGATACCTTCTCATACGCAGGGAGATAACACTCTTGTGGCTTTTGTTTGGATGTTCTCCAACTTAGCTCTCACGTCTGCAGGCGGTGTGAAGGGCAATATCATCATCTCCATCAGGTCCCTCGGTCCCTCTGAGTACATATTGATCCTGGAGTAACAGAAAGAAAAAAAAATATCCCACTCATTTCAAGTTAACAAAACTACATTCTGGGGCAGGGCTGTAACAGACAGTCTCAAAATTGCGAGTGCGTTTAATAACATGGCTCAGTCTTGGCACGCTCCTTGATATTTTTGCCATGAAGATTGTCTTTCTCGGCAATATAATTCAAGATTGCCCTTGTCTGAACAAGCTTCATGCCATCGATCTCCACCTGAGGAACTTGTTGAAACATGAGAGCCCCATCTGCAGACAAAGGGACAGCAGCAGGTCATGGCAAACTGCAAGTGAGAGAGACAAGGTCAGATAACACACACTCACAACCATCTCATTTTAGCTTTTAGAAAAAAGCAACCAAGTGACACCAGGAGCCAACATGACTGTTTGCAGTTTACATCTTTAAGCCAACTCACCACTCAGGAGTCTCTCATACTGTTCTGGGGTTGGCAGATGCCCCTCGTCGAACTGCGAAAGGAGAAAGTGGAAGTTGAACTCTGACAAGAATCACAGGACACATGAACATGCAAATAAAATGTCCTAATGTCAAATCCCCGCAGTTTTGTTTAACTTACCTCAACCTCTGCAACAGTTCGAAGACAACGAATCGCCTCCATTTCCCCTCTCCCATTGAAATGATACAGGACAACGCTGTCAGCCATGGCAATATGAACTGAGATGGAAATCTGTAAGAAAAAGAAATAAAGAAAGCTACTTTATTTTGTTATTGTACAGTTACAGTGAAATTTGTTCTCTGCATTTAACCCATGTTTTGTATAGGAGCAGTTGGGCAGCTGCAACACCCGGGGACCAACTCCAGTTCTTCTTTCCATTGCCTTGTTCTGGGGTGCAGACAGGAGTGTTAACCCTAACATGCTTTTTGATCATCAGACCGCGTCATCATCAACCACCCACCATCACAACGTCTGGGAGGAAACCGGAGCGCCCGGAGAAACCCCATGCAGACATGGGGAGAACATGCAAACTCCACACAGAAAGGACCTGGGACGGCCTGGGGTTTGACCCCAGGACATTCTTGCTGTGAGGCAACCATGCCCCCCCCCCCCCAGAAAATATGCATGTGTGCAGATTCTGAGCAAGAATTACTGGTTTGACTTGGGAACTGACTGAAATACTTCAACCTCAACTTTATTCTTGTAGTACTTTAAATACAACACAGCTGACTCGAAGTGATTTACACAGCCGAGCAAAAATACGTTAATTACAGTCCAGATGCACATCGACAATATTTCCCTATCGACATATTCATACACACACGTGACCCACACCCACGAACAGCACAGACAAGAACGAAATAAGAACCAGTTAAAAGCCGGAGTATAAAAAATGGGTTTGTGCACTGGCCCTTTCGTTACTCCTGAAAATACGAGTGAACTATTGCTGTGTTGCAGACAACTCGGAAATCGAGCTTTTCCGTCCTCCTACTAGAAAAAGTACAGCGGAAGGCCACTCAAGTACTGCTTGTAAACTGAGGGCAAATCCACCCACCCCACTTCATGGAGAAGCGGTTGTCTGACGTCACACAATTGCGGCACCCATGGAGGCGCGCGGCGTAAATGGTAAACCAGCAACTAAAAGGCAAAGTAAAGTATATTTGCATGTGTTTCATTAAGATAATACATACTATCGTATAGGGAAAAATGTTCTGCATGTAAATTGATGTAAAAATATTTCGCCAGTGTGTCATTAGGCAGATGGTTAGGGTAATCAATGTCTGAAAGTTAGCTTCTCCGTACAAAAGTTATTCCTGTTTCGTTGCAAGGAGGCTGCACTGCTGACAGTTCAGTGGTCCATACACTTGCCAAAAAAACACCAGTTTGTCACGGTCAGCCATGTTTTTATTTTCTATCTTTTATTTATTTGTTTATTTTTATATTTTACGTTTGGCGTCGTGCACCTGGAACGATTGGAGGTCGGAAATTGGAAATGTAAACTGGGAAATTCCAACCTTGGACTTTGAATGGAAAAAACTATTTCCTAGGCAAAAGAAGTGGACTTGGACTAAAGTGGGCGGGTGGGAGGAGGGGGGCAGTGTGGGTTGATCGACACATTTTAGCCAATCGCAATAGAGTTATCTGCATGTTAGTTACGCGGTGCATTGTGGGCGACGCCAAACGGGTGAGGAAACGTCCTGCAAAAACCATTTCGACAAACAGAATTGGTATGTTATGTTGAGTAATACACTATAATTCTGCAAGATCTTGGTCTTGCAGAATTGGTATGATATAATGAAATTGTATTTTGCAATTACAATTGTAAAATAGGGGTAGAGTAGGGGTAATTTTGAAGGAAGAGTATATCAAGAGTGTGCTGGAGGTGAAGAGAGTGTTGGACAGAGATGAGTATGAAGCTGGAAATCGAAGGTGTACTGATGAATGTTAAGGTGATCATCGATGATAGTACCCAAAAAATTTATATGATGAAACCATTTCCACACTTTCATTATGTATGACGCACTCTTTGGCTGCAACTCTGTTACGTCTAAAATCAATAATCAGTTCTTTGGTTTTAGAAACATTTAAGTCCAAGAAGTTGTTATCACACCAAGAAATAAAATCAGTGAGAGCATTCCCATGGACTGATTCTGAACACTGGAGAAGGGTCATCAATGCAGTGTCGTCAGAAAATTTGACCAAATAGCTGCCCTCCTGAGTGCTCCTGCATCCATCAGTGTACATAATAAAAAGTAAGGGCGAAAGGACACATCCTTGTGGTGAGCCTATGGATATAGCTAGAGTCTGAGAGACAGCCATTTACAGACACCTGATGCTCTCTGTCAGTCAAGAAGTCCAAGATCCATAACACAAGTTGGTGAGTTAAATTACATTACATGACATTACATGACATTACAATCATTTAGCCAATGCTTTTATCCAAAGCGACTTACAATAAGTGCATTTAACGTAAGAAATCAGGAGAACTACTAGTCATCAGAGGTCATAAGTGCATCTTCTCTCTAAACAAGCATCTAAGAGGAAAACCAGTGCTAAAGTAAAAGCATGAGAAAGATTTTTTTTTTAGAAATGAGTGAATACAATAAGTGCTACGAGCAAGTAACAGGGTAGTAGTTTTTGCAAAAATTTCTACAAAATCTTTTTCGCTTTGTCATTATGGGGTATTATATGTAGATTGGTGAAAAAAAAGGAATTTAATCCATTTTGGAATAAGGCTGTAACATAACAAAATGTGGGGAAAGTGAAGGGGTGTGAATACTTTCCGGATGCACTGTATTTATAATGCATAAATCCGTTTTAAATTGACAATGTATCATAAAGGTGGTTATGAGGTGTTGTGAGGGCATATACAAGGTTATAATGAATCTTACAATGACTTATAGCTACACTTATACGGCGTTATAGATGCTTATAAGGCGTTGCAAGCTTCATAGAAGGTTTTACTCAGATTTTAACAATGTTGTTAAGGCTGTTTCTGTCTTTCACCTGTGAAAGATTGATAAAAGCAACAGAGGACTGACAGAAAAGGGATTTAATTTGCGCAGGGTGAATTCTCTGTTGCCCTCGTTTCACCATAGCCTCAGTGTTCACATCAAATTTAAGGTGATCATCGATGATAGTGTCCAAAAAAATTACATGATGGAACCATTTCCACACTTTCATTATGTATGACGCATTCTTTGGCTGCAACTCTGTTACGTCTAAAATCAATAATCAGTTCCTTGGTTGTCGAAACATTTAAGTCCAAGAAGTTGTTATCACACCAAGAAATAAAATCAGTGAGAGCATTCCCATGGACTGATTCTGAACACTGGAGAAGGGTCATCAATGCAGTGTCGTCAGAAAATTTGACCAAATAGCTGCCCTCCTAAGTGCTCCTGCATCCATCAGTGTACATAATAAAAAGTAAGGGCGAAAGGACACATCCTTGTGGTGAGCCTATGGATATAGCTAGAGTCTGAGAGACAGCCATTTACAGACACCTGATGCCCTCTGTCAGTCAAGAAGTCCAAGATCCATAACACAAGTTGGTGAGTTAAATTACATTACATGACATTACATGACATTACAGTCATTTAGCCAATGCTTTTATCCAAAGTGACTTACAATAAGTGCATTTAACGTAAGAAATCAGGAGAACTACTAGTCATCAGAGGTCATGAGCACATCTCTCTAAACAAGCATTTAAGAGCAAAACCAGTGCTAAAGTAAAAGCGCCAGAAAGAGTTTTTTTTTTTTAAATGAGTGAATACAATAAGTGCTAAGAGCAAGTAACAGGGTAGTAGTCCATCCCTTAAGTCGACTGGTTAACGTATTCGCCCATGGTGCAGGAGACCTGGGTTTGTGTCCCGGCTGTGGCGGTTCCTGGCTGCCCCCCCCCCCCCCAAATTCGCTACATTGGTTATTAAAATCACATAGCAACCTATTTATTAAAAGATGGGGCTGCATCATATGAATGCCAATTAAAAGTCAGCAAACAAAAGCTTGGGATGGGCTTGCGGTTTTTCCCAGTGCTTATACAGGTTATTAGATATAAAAAGTTTTGCATCCTCCACAGAGAGGCGAACCCTTAGGGACTTCTAGGACTTCAGAGAAGGCCCAAAATATCAGCATTTTAAATGCTATATTTAAAATATTTCATTCAATAATAATTCTCTCTTCTAATTCTAATTTTGCTTCAGTAATTTTGCTTCAGTAATGAATCAAGTTTGCTTCAGTAATGAAAGGGTTATTGTAGTAAAACCATGAAAATCGAGTTATCCAATCAGATGTTGTTGTTGTTGTTGTCTCTTGGCAGAGAAAGGGTTAGCTGGTGGCTCCCTCATTGGTTAGGACTGCTAGAAGTCTTGTGCTTGTGTTTATTTAGAAAGTGACAGGTGAATCAGCCAATCATATTTTGCTGTTGTAGTGGGTGGGACCAAAAAAAAAAATCGCCCTAGGACTTCTAGAAGTCCAGACCTATCCAGATGCGGGCTCACTCATATAAAAGAAAGATGTGCGGTTGCTGAGGAGTCATTAATTGTGACTGACCAACTCTTTCACATTGGCGATGGCGATCCAAATTTACTGGTTCACTTAAACCAATCGAACTGCACATCACTAACGTTAGTCTGTGTATCAGACGAGTGCGATGAAGTTTACGAAGCATGGCTACAGGGGGAGATGAAAGCGATGCTGTAGCTAGCTTGTTAGCGTTACCCTTCTCAAGACATGCTTTCGGGGAAAAGCAACAAGTGATTGGAAGTCGAAGGCCAACTCCCGCTCTTGTCTTGCCTATGCTTCATCACCTCACCTGTCTGGTGTTGACCATCTCCGTATCTACCTCTTCAGTTGAGCGGTCTTTCTCGGCCCTGAAGTGCATCAAGACTCACACCAGAAACACAGTGGGATCGATTGGGAGCTTTCGCACTGATGTCCATAGAAAAAGGCCTTCTGGTGGAACTTAAATACAAGGACAAACTGCATGATGCTGCCATTGCCCACTTCATAAAGACGGACCGACGGATGGACTTTATATTCAAGTAGCCTAATAAGGTAAGCTGCCTAATTTCATTTTACTCCAGATCAAAGCTGGTGTATTCATTTCACATATTGTGATGGCACTTCATAGCTGGTTAATACCACACTTTGCTCATGTGACATTAGGCCTACTATACCCAATATTATGGCATAAGGTTTGGCATATTTTGCATATGATTGTATTGCGATTTTGCTCATGGCATATTCTGCATGTGAAGGTTGATTTTATCATTATTTCTATTGTTTGCTCATGAATTGCTTTGGCTTGGTGTGGTCAGTTTGTAAAGAAGAGGTTTTATGATGCTGCATACTGTCCATGGTGATGTTGTAGGCCAGAAGCGGAGGCCATGTCGTGGTGCATTTTCATTGTTTTCCAAGTATGGAACGAGACAAAGGCTATTTGATATCCAATGGATTTTGATGGATCTTGAGGCACTGAGTTACTGGCAGTGGGTGTGTGTGTGTGTGTGTTAGAGCTGTGTGTTGGAGCTGTTTACATATTAAAAAATACCCCCAAAATTTGGCTGATTACAATATCATTGCGCCGTTGAAGGCCCACTGCCAGACCCCACAGTTTGCTACTGCCTCCACACCTCTCCCTGCCAGGGAAGCAAATTGCAGTGGATCAAGTTTTCCATCCACAGTTAGCAAAACAAGGTTTTTAACAATTTTCTCAAGGATTTTCATTATTAATGATATTGTTGCAACTGGTCTAAAATCATTAAGTTGGCAAGGATTGGTGTTCTTTGGGACAGGTATCAATCACAGTAGAGGATTTCTAGATAGCAGGGATTTGGTTACAGTGAAGTGACATCTGGAAGATATGGTGGAGGACACTGCTAAGCTGGTCAGCACAGTATTGCAATGTGCATCCACAAATGTGATCTGGACCAGGGGCCTCCCTGATGCTTACCTGTTTTAAAATATCTCTAACACATTCCTGACTGATGACAGAAGAGAGAGACTTTCTAAAGCCAGAGATGTTTCAGAAAAATCGTGTTTTTCAAAGTGGGTATAAAAATAATTAAAAATATTTGGGAGATCATTATCGTTTACTCCCCCAATTTTAAGAGGTCTCCTGTCACTGTTTGTATGAGTGATTGAAGACATAGATTTAATTCCCCTCCAAGCTGCCCACAGATCACCGCTGCTATACTTATGTTCCATCCTATCCTTATGCATTGTTTTGGCTTTCCTTATCTCATTCCTTACTTCTTTGGTAATTTTTTTCTTATCCTGGCTAGTCCCTGTATAAAAGAAATGCATTTCTTCTTATTTATGACATTTTTAAGTTCTTTAGTAACCCATGGTTTATTATTAGGGAAAACTGTAATGTTTTTACAGGGAATATTGGACTCCACACAGAGGGATATGTAGGAAGAAACAGTTTGTGCCAGTTCATTTAAGTTTGAGCAGGAACCTTGGGGGTCATCCCAGGTCACCCTCTGTGTGCAATTTGCATGTTCTGTCCATGTCTGTGTGGGTTTCCTCCGGGTGCTCCGGTTTCCTCCCACAGTCCAAAGGCATGTCGGTCAGGTGAATCGGCCGTCCATAATTGTCCCTAGGTGTGAATGTGTCGGCCCTGTGATGGACTGGCGGCCTGTCCAGGGTGTCTCCCCACCTGCCGCCCAGTGACTGCGGGGATAGGCTCCAGCAACCCACAACCCAAAACAAACAAGGAGCAAAATAATCCAGTGATTCAAAATATGTTAATTAGACAGTGCAAGCCTGTTTCATGCTATGTGCAATCATCAGCTGTCATTAGAGCTAAACGGCAAAGAACACATGTATATACACTCACTGGCCACTTTATTAGGTACACCTTGCTAGTACCGGGTTGGACCCCCTTTTGCCTTCAGAACTGCCTTAATCCTTCGTGGCATAGATTCAACAAGGTACTGGAAACATTCCTCAGAGAGTTTGGTCCATATTGACATGATAGCATCATGCAGTTGCTGCAGATTTGTCAGCGGCACATCCATGATGCGAATCTCCCGGTCCACCACATCCCAAAGGTGCTCTATTGGATTGAGATCTGGTGACTGTGGAGGCCATTTGAGTACAGTGAACTCATTGTCATGTTCAAGAAACCAGTCTGAGATGATTCGAGCTTTATGACATGGCGCGTTATCCTGCCTGAAGTAGCCATCAGAAGATGGGAACACTGTGGTCATAAAGGGATGGACATGGTCAGCAACAATACTCAGGTAGGCTGTGGCGTTGACCCGATGCTCAATTGGTACTAAGGGGCCCAAAGTGTGCCAAGAAAATATCCCTCTCACCATTACACCACCACCACCAGCCTGAACCATTGATACAAGGCAGGATGGATCCATGCTTTCATGTTGTTGATGCCAAATTCTGACCCTACCATCCGAATGTCGCAGCAGAAATCGAGACTCATCAGACCAGGCAACGTTTTTCCAATCTTCTATTGTCCAATTTTGGTGAGCCTGTGTGAATTGTAGCCTCAGTTTCCTGTTCTTAGCTGACAGGAGTGGCACCCGGTGTGGTCTTCTGCTGCTGTAGCCCATCTGCCTCAAGGTTCGACGTGTTGTGCGTTCAGAGATGCTCTTCTGCATACCTCGGTTGTAATGAGTGGTTATTTGATTTACTGTTGCCTTTCTATCAGCTCGAACCAGTCTGGCCATTCTCCTCTGACCTCTGGCATCAACGAGGCATTTTCGCCCACAGAACTGCCGCTCACTGGATATTTTCTCTTTTTCGGACCATTCTCTGTAAACCCTAGAGATGGTTGTGCGTGAAAATCCCAATAGATAAGCAGTTTCTGAAATACTCAGACCAGCCTGTCTGGCACCAACAACCATGCCACGTTCAAAGTCACTGAAATCACCTTTCTTCCCCATTCTGATGCTCGGTTTGAACTGCAGCAGATCGTCTTGACAATGTCTACATGCCTAAATGCATTGAGTTGCTGCCATATGATTGGCTGATTAGAAATTTGCATTAACGAGCAGTTGGACAGGTGTGCCTAATAAAGTGGCCGGTGAGTGTATATATCAACACAGATACAGGAAAAACAAGTTTAATACATTGCAGTACAGGCCTGTTTCGTGCGTTGCACACTTATTGTTGATATTCCACTCCTCATTAGTTGAGCACTCATAACACCATTGAAGGTTTCGGGAAAAAAACGCTACATATATATATATATATATATATAACTGTCTCGCCGTGCACGTTATGTGCACAACGTCCAATGGGGAAGAGGATGGGGGAGGTGCCTACATTCAAATACATGTGATCGCTAACTGTCCAGTAGGAGGGGGAGGGGGAGGTTGCATACAAAGTTAATGGCATTTGTCTATGGGCATTATCTATTTATAATTACAAAATAGATGCTTATATCTGTGTCTGCAACTGCTGGCCAATTCATTCCTGTTATTCAATGTTGGCATTTCTGGTTTGCAAATGATAAAATGCTTTTCTGTTGGTAGGTTACACATTGTGTTACTGGTTGAGTATGCTTTGTTTTTTCAGAGTGTTTTCCAGGTGGTTGAATAATTAATGTTTCTGTACGCCAATGACCAAATATAACGGCTCAAATATGTTACATTCCTTAAACGGTTATTTCTAAAGCTACACATGTTTGCATTAAACCTTATTTTGAATGTTCCCTCTGTTAGTCCAACATATGTCTCTATTTTTCCATTGTCATTTCTTGTCACCATAGCTCGGATAAGTGCTTCACCTCGGACCACCAACTGAGAAAGATATTCAATAGGAAGACCATCAAAATTAGCTACAGTTGCATGCCTAATAGTCAACAAATAATATCATCCCACAACACAAACATCATGAACAAATCAAAGAAACCTTCACCACAAGTGGACACCCTCAACTGCAACTGCCCTGTGAACGACTCATGCTCCCTTGAAAGTAAATACCAGAAGAAAGGAGTCATCTACTAAGCTACGGTGACAAGAAATGACAATGGAAAAAAAGACATACATTGGACTAACAGAGGGAACATTTAAAAAAAGGTAGCTTCCGCTGAGGTCTTTGCTAGCATCTATATGGCCATATAACATGTTTGATATCAAGTACAGAAGCATGTTCAGCTTTACAACAGCTGACGAGTCATATTAGATGATAGCAAGATGGAGAAATGTCCATCCATTCCATTATCCAAACCGTTTATCCTGCTCAGGGTCGTGGGGATGCTGGAGCCTATCCCAGCAGTCACTGGGTGGCAGAAGAAATGAATGGAGAAATGTATGGGATATAAAAATAGCTTGAAGCTGCCTCAAAGAGGATATGAATGATAATTATAATCTGATTGACAAAAAAAGGCAAAAACAAAAAACAGGCAAGCTTTTATATATGAATTCATATTTAACAATAATATAACAAAATACTGATTATTATTACCAGGTAAATATCTTGACTGCTTCTGGTAATGCTGTTTTGCAGAGGCTATTCTTGATTACTCTTGGTATGCTGCAGTCTTATTCAGGTTTAATGGTGCCTCATCCTTGCCATTAGGCTTGCTGAAATCCAGTACATATCCATACCTGGAAAGCAGAGAGCATCACCTTTACCAGGTAGAGAAGGCTGTCACAAATAGATCTACATAATGTCCCACTGCTGCTCAAACTTGTCAAAAAGAGTCCTCTTATTTTTTCAGTTGGACTGCAGTGGGCCAGTGCCACTATGTTACAGTCACCACGTTGAGATGAAAGGCAGTAAAACATCTATTGAGATCATTTTGAGAGATAACTCCTGTAATTTTCCAAAACTGGGCAGGTTTATGCCATTTTCACTCCATAAAATTCTGGCTTTTGCCATCCAAATGAATAGCTGGCGATCTCCTACACTCTATATTACAGGGAGGATCTCTGTCAGTGCCACTTGTACTCCAAATGAATCAACAGCTTTGCTCGAGTGTATCTCACCAAGCCACATGGCAGTGGTCTCTCACCTGCTCTGTGCATCCTTGACTTACCTTGAACCGAGTTTTGCTGAGAACATTAAGTGATGTCAGCTCCGTGTACTCATAGTGGTCCCAGTCCTCCACTTGAACAAGTCCAGTGCCGTGCCCCCATTGTTGACGGCTACCCTTGGCCTTCAGTTGTTAGTTCAGCAGGTTTGCATCCTCAGACTTCTGTTTGAGTGGTCGACGGGTGGAAACAGTCAGCAGTGACCTCAAAAGCAAGGATATGTACATTTTACTTTTGCGTTTGACTGGGATAAGTGGGGGTGCAATGATTTGATGAGATTTTCTTATCGATTAAGCTGCCTCGGATGGATCCATTCCTCACATTATTCTAGTGTTTCTTTTTTAAGCTTTGTGATTATTAGGAATACAAAGTAGGAAGTTAAATAAAACAGACAGTTTGTATCTGTCACACTCTTGATCCACAGTCAAAACTGGAATGTAAAAGGATAGCTGACATGGTAGGTGCGTCAAAGCTGCTCTACAAACTGGATCCAACATACCATGACAAACCCAGAAACAGTCCAATTTATCTTTTCCTGTACTGAAATAACACTTAAATGCTGCAAATCCGAAATAATCTGCAAAATGTAATTTTTTGTGATACTTTCTATGACTGTTGTATTTAAGACAATAGCTAATTTTTTGTTTATTGTATTTGAATAGGGACAAATAATAATAATAATAATAATAATAATAATAATAGTAATTGATGCTTTTGCAGTTGCCAATTTTAATGGTTGCTGTTTGGTAGGGCTCGGGGGGGGGGGATTATTTGGTGCATTGCATGTCTACCACTGCAGACTAATGCAGATGAATAAACCATATAGCGGCGAGTTTAAAGAAGTGAAATTGTTTGTGAAGTGAAAATAGGCAGGCCGGCCAAGCTCCCAAAATAACTTTACCAACAATACATTAACAGGTAAAACTCAGAATCAACTGTGAACAATGATTACTACGATTTTGATTTTGTTATGGCATAACTCACTCAAGTGCACTGAGATTAAAAACCCAAACAAAAATTCAGACACATTAGGACTACTGACAACTTGCGTCATTAGAACAGTCTAATCACTCACACTAGATGATGGGTGACACGTTAAAGGCCAAACCCTATAAAGTGTCTTAGTGAGGTGTTGGTCCACCACGAGTCTCCAGAACAGCTTCGGTGCTCCTTGTTGTAGGTTCTACAAGTCTCTGAACTCTACTGGAGGGATGGGCACCATTCTTCCAAAAGATATTCCCTCATTTGGTGTTTTGATTATGGTGGTGGAGAGCACTGTCTAACACATCAGTCCAAAATCTCCCATAGGTGTTCATTTGGGTTGAGATCTGGTGACTGTGAAGGCCATAGCATATGATGTACATAATTTTTGTACCCATCAAACCGTTCAGTGGCCCCTCGTGCCCTGTGGATGGGGGCATTGTCATCCTGGAAGAGACCACTCCCAACAGGATAGAAATGTCTCATCATAGGGTAAAGGTGATCACTCAGAATAACTTTGTATTGATTTTCAGTGACCCTTCCCTTTAAGGGGCAAGTGAACCCAAACCATGCCAAGAAAAGGCCCTCCACAGCATATCAGAGCCCCCGGACCCCATCACTGTAGGAGTCAAGCATTCAGGTTTTTCCTTTAATTTGTCAGCAGTCTGTACGTAACGTCATTGTAGTTTAAAAGAAAGGATTGGTGACTGAGGTATTATTATGAGGATAGGTTTTTTATAATCCTATTTTTGAATTCTTGTGTTTTCTTTTAATTATTGTTACTTTGCATAGCTTCCCATGATGCTTGCTGCTTGAAAAGTAGGCCAAGCGTGTCAGCTGGTTATATATTATGGTGAGTTCAGGGCTTACGTCTCATTCACAGGATGTCTGCGTGTAAGTGTTTGTGCATGTCAGTCGGACAGAAAGAAAAGGGGGAGACGTTGTTGAAGACACCACAGAGAGACAGACAGAGAAAGTCCATGCCCTTACTGTAATTACGAGGCCAGCTAGCAAAAAAAGCACAGAAAAAAGGGGGGAGGGGGAAGCCTGTCAGGGCCTCTGTGGCTCTAGTCCAGTGTCACTGGAAAAGGCGAGGGGCTTGAAACGCCTCACAGCAAAACTCAGAGACCCTTACCCTCCATCACATGATTCCTTTCATGTATCTCCGCAGGGACCCGTGTTCAACCCTGCAGATCTTGCGAGTGTGGGATGGAAACGATGAAACTAAAACAGATTTACCACAGAAGCTGCTTCTGAAGCCAGAGTTTCTGTTGCATCGTTCATTAGCAGTGACAACCCCTTCAAAGAGATTACAGCCCAGCCACATACTTCCCAAACATGGAGAAGAAAAGCAAATCACTTACGGTCTACTGTCATGAATAAAGCGGAATGCACAAAAAAAAAAGAAAGAGGGAAAAGTACAGTACAAAAACAGGAAAAAAATGGCTGTGTCAAACAATGCCACTTCAAGTAATGCCTTTTTTTTTGGTGGGGAGTGCAGGAAGTAAAACAGACCAGAAAGACCTTCTATTTGTATTCTCTTGCGTAATTAACTCGGTGTAATTCAGGGGAAATTAATATTAATCATTTCCTCTGGCAGAGCGCCTTGTGAGGCTGCAGAGCCAAGGGGCTGAACAGAGAGACGAACACCCGACCATAGAAATCGAATGAGAGTAGAACGGACATTGAACTGTTTGCCCAGGTCATTTTAGTGGGGTTTTTTTTGTGGATTGTTTTCCCCCCTCTTTATCCCCAATTAACCCGCTCCTCCGCGCTGTCCCCGGTCGCTGCTCCACCCCCTCTGCCGATCACGGGAGGGCTGCAGACTACCACATGCCTCCTCCGATACATGTGGAGTCGCCAGCCGCTTCTTTTCACCTGACAGTGAGGAGTTTCACCAGGGGGACGTAGCATGTGGGAGGATCACGCTATTCCCCCCGGTTCCCCCTCCCCCTCAAACATGCGCCCCAACAGATCAGAGGAGGTGCTAGTACAGCGACCAGGACACATACCCACATCCGGCTTCCCACCCGCAGACATGGCTAATTGTGTCTGTAGAGACGCCCGACCAAGCCAGAGGTAACATGAGGATTCAAACCGGCGATCCCCATTTTGGTAGGCAACGGAATAGACTGCCATGCTACCCGGAGGCCCCACATGCATGTCTTTTTGATGGTGGGAGGAAACCGGAGCACCCGTAGGAAACCCCCGCAGACATGGGGAGAACATGCAAAGTCCACAGGGAAAGGACCCGGGATGGACTGGGGTTTGAACCAAGGACCTTCTCTCTGTGAGGCAACAGTGCTATCCACTGGACCAGCTGCAAAGAGCTGAAAATGGGGCCCCTTTATGACAAAGTAGTATGTCTGATTAGCCATTATACGTTTTACTGACATACTCAGAGGGTGCTGGAAGATAGTACGTGTATATAGTATGAGTTCAGCAGATTTGTGTGAAGGGATGAACACAAGGTTTAGATGAAATACAGGATTAGAATAAAAAGAATTACCACCGGAGAAGGCAAAGGCCTTAACGTTTGGTGCTGAGCATTTTAGACATTTCTGCTCCATTTTTGAGACGCTGTTGAAATGATGTTATTCAGTTGTAAGGAACACAAAAGAGATTATTTAGGATTTTGGAGGATGATATGAGAAACCAAAATGTGATAGTGGGGCTCTAAAGTTAAAATGTGTTCAGTGAGGCTTGAGAGGCGTGAAAATGAAATCAAAGACAATAGCAAAAAAAAAAAAAAAACCGTCAAAAAATATAGAAAAATGGGACTGCACCATTGTAGTCCCGTATTTCGAAAGCTATTCATTTCAACATCGTATTACTGCTCCAGAATTCATAAGAGTGCCATAAGACAGCATTTGATTCGTAGTACAAAATCAGTAGGTGACTTAACCCCGCGTGAAACATAAATCTTATTTTGGGTATTGTCACCTACAAAGCGATGAAATTGGGCCTTTCTAAAGTGTGGTGTTCAGCCCCCCCAGTGAGTCCCCCTCAGATGGGATCATACCACTTTTCCTGCTCCCGTAAACTGCTTGCACCTCCTTATATGAAGTATGCCCTCGTACGCGTCATGCTGACTGAACAAACACAGCACAAGGCCGCATGTCCACCAGAGGCCTATTTCAAAGAAGCAATGCGGGAGCTGGAGGTGAAGATAGCGCTCCGTGTGAAAAATAGCTGAGTGCTGAGAGGAGACGCTGGGTAGGGTCAAAACACGGGTTTTCTGTTCTTGCTGTTTATTGATTTGTTTTTGTTTATGGTTTGTTCTTATGCTCCTCTTTTGCTATTGAAACAAAGAACACCGTAAACAAGTACAATCATAACAGTGCATAAAGCAGAAAAAGGGAACTGTAATGACATAGAGCGCGATGTAGGGTATCAAGAGACAGTCAAAGTAAACAATACACTGATGATAGTAAATAAAATTTAGGGGCTGTAGAATTTGTTTGTTTTTAGATCTAGATAAATCGTATGCACAACAAATTTGGACTTAATGTTAGTGTGGCGGTACGGTGGCGCAGTGGTTAGCGCGGTCGCCTCACAGCAAGAAGGTCCTAGATTCGAGCCCTGGGGTAGTCCAACCTTGGTGGGTCATCCCACGTCGTCCTCGGTGTGGAGTTTGCATGTTCTCCCCGTGTCTGCATGGGTTTCCTCCGGGGCTCTGGTTTCCTCCCACAATCCAAAGACATGTAGGTCTGGTGAATTGGCCATACGAACTTGTCCCTAGGTGTGAATGTGTGTGTGTGTGTGAATGTGTGTGTGTGTGTGTGTGTGTGTGTGTGTGTGTGTGTGTGTGTGTGTGTGTGTGTGTGTGTGTGTGCCCTGTGATGGCCTGTCCAGGGTGTTGCCTGCCACCCAATTATTGCTGGAATAGGCTCCAGCATCCTCGCGACCCTGAGAGCAGGATAAGAGGTTCAGATAATGGCTGGATGGCTGGATGGATGGATGTTACTGTAGTGGATATAGTACTTGTCATGAAATACCACTAAACTCATTGAGAAAGATTTCTCAGTTACACTTTATTTTAGGGGGTCGGAAATTACCTAGTAATTTCCTAGTAATAAGGTGGTAATTATCACGTAATTTCTTAGAAATAAGGTTGAAATTACCTTGTAATTTGGGTTAGGGTTAGGGTCAGGGTTAGGGTTAGGGTTAGCTGTAAAATTACCTGTAAAAACTACCACCTTATTTCTAGTAATAAGGTACCAAAATTGTGTAACCTGTGGAAATAGGTACCACACAGGACACAATCACTACTTTTGGGGTTCTTTGTTGTTTTTGTGTTATTACTCTAAATTGAATTGAGTAATTACGTTCCGCCTTTAAGGTTTAGGCAGAAAGAGTCAATGAAAAACAAATACAAAAAAACCCTCAAAAACAAATAAAAATACGGATTTTTAGAAACCTTATGTCTACGAAATTACATGATAATTACCACCTTATTACTATAAAGCGTTACCGAGTTCTCATTATGATTACAAATATTGCTGTCTGTTAATCCAAAGAAAACAATATTAACTGATAAAATCTAAATTGTAAGGATTTTTTCATTTATAGCATTAGGAGCATTAAGTCTCAAAGGCTTTTCCCAGAGCATGCGGCTTAGTTTCCATACTCATTTTGTTTTACTAGGGTTTAACAGTGCTCCTGAGTCCTGCTCCAGACCAGATAACAAGTCCTGCTCCTGACCAGATAACACGTGTGAAGGATTTTATAAGAGAATTCAATTGCTTTGTTAGACAACAAAAACATTTTGTGAAGGCCACATGCTTTGGTCCACTGAGTGCTGTTGTTGTAGAGTGTTAAAGGCCATTCCAGTATGAAAAATAGGAGGAAGTTTTAGTTTTATCTTTCGGAAGAATGGATCTCATTCAAAGAAGGTTTAGTTCATCTTAGTGATCTCTTCAGTCTAAACTGACTGCAGGCATCCCCACCCTTATAAACAATACAGTAGCATAACGACCGAAACCAATGATCAGTCTCATATGCAACTATGGGTGTGATCATTAACTAGAGTTACAATGGCCATGTGTACTGTTCACAGAGGATTTGGGAATCACAGCATTGTAAGATGGTGACGGATGTATTCTTAACCCCCGCCCCGGTTCAGGGATGGTCGTTCCCTATTCACATAGGTGGCTGGCCTCATTGACACCCTGTTCAAACCAGCGTTCCTCCCTATCAAGGATGTGCACATCCTCATCCTTGAAAGAGTGGCCACTGGCCTGTAGATGGGTGTAGACTGTGGAGTCCTGGCCTGACTTGTTATCTCTTCTGTGTTGTGCCATTCTCTTGGCCAGCATCTGTTTGGTTTCCCTGAGGTACAAGTCACAGCAATACTACTGGCACTTAACAGTGTACACTCTGTTTGTGCCAGGGGACCCAATCTGTGGGGTGTACCAATTTCTGGCACAATTTCTGGTTTGAAAGCAACTGAGATGCTTCTTACCTGGATTATTGAGCATGCATAAAGACAATGTCCTGAAGAGTACAATGATTTTTGGCCAATAGCACCTACATCTGTTATTATCTAATCACTGGAAAAGATTATGGTCCAACATCTCAACAGAGCAATAGGTATCACACAGGATCCTTTTAAATTGGCCTAAAAACAAGGTCGCAGCACATAGGATGCAGTTGTCACGCTGTTGCATCTCACCTCCAAACGTCTTGACAAACCTAAAATATGTGCCAGAGCTCTTTTCTTGGACTTCTCATCTGCATTTTATACAATTCAACCCGATCTACTCCTGTCCAAAATGATTCAGTTACAGTTCAATCCAAAACTTAATTTACTGGTACAGCTCTTTTCGGACAAACGGAATACAGCTAGTAAAGGTAAATGATACCCTTTCCTCTCCGGTCAGGACTAATGTTGGAGCGCCTCAAGACTGCATTAGCTCACCTTTGTTGTTCACGTTGTACACTGCAGATTGCAACACGTGTGTGCCCAACCAGTTTCTTTTAAAATATTCTGATCATTCCACCTTATTATCACTGTTGACTAACAGTGGCGACCCCAACCTGTACCAGTGTAATGTTGACTGGCGAATTGAGTCGTGTGATAAAAATGCTCCTACCAATACTAGTAAGACAGAGAAAAATATTTTTGGCCTTCCTCCTGATTGTCAGCTGCCTCCAGTGACAATTGACGACATGGAAATTAACCAAGTTTCTTCATACAAATACAGATGCCAAGCTATCATGGACTTCTCATATAGAATTTATTTGTAAGAAGACACAACAGCACATTTACTTTGCTTTTTTTCCCAATTACTTTCAAGCAATTCACAACAACAGCATGCTCGGACTTGCTGACAGTACCTCTTCCGACTTCTCGCATGTTTTAAACGGAGAATCCCTACTTCTCGTCTCTAATTGGTGATTTAGTGTCCCTGTGGCGGACACTAGGGGCTATGCCTCTCACCCAGCAGGACTGTGAACTGGGGGCGTGGTTTACATTCCCGGGCTCGCCGGTGCAGGGTTGTTCCTGCTGCAGTTGGTTTTTGGAGTTGAGGAATAAACATCAAACTCGCCTTGGTTTCCTGTGTTTTTCCTCATTCCTGTCACATTGGTGACCCCGAATTGAACATGTTTGGAGCAGAAGAGGAGTGTGAATCCACTTCGGCCACGCCGCCCCAACTCTCACAGCCGGCCGTTCTCGCCGCGGCTGTGAAACTCCCAGAGTTCTGGCAGAGCGACCCGGCCTCGTGGTTCCAGCATGTCGAGGCACTGTTCCACCCGCGTGGAATCTCCGCGGACGACTCCAGATACTATTTTGTCGTCGCTGCGCTGGACCAGCAGTCCACACGCCGGGCCATGCAGCTGTTGCGCGCCCCTCCGCAACACGATAAATACGTTGCCCTCAAACATCTTCTGCTCCGGAGGTACAGCCTATCTGCCGCAGAGAGGGCAGATAGAATCCTTTCCCTATCCGGTTTGGGCGACGGGACGGCTGTGGATCTCATGGACAATATGCTGTCGCTGCTAGGCTCAGACGAAGGTGGGTTCCTTTTCCCGCACGTTTTCCTGCGCCAGCTCCCGTCTCCTGTGCGCGCGGCTTTGGCTAACTCCCCGTGTCTGGCCGCTGGTGACTGCCGAGGTTTGGCTGAGGAGGCCGATCGGGTCCTGCTGGCTACCAGACGGTTCTCTGTGCGGAGTGTGGCATCGGAGCCTCTGCAGCCGACGTCGGAGGACGCGGACCCGGCAGTGGTGGCTGAAGTGACTGCCCGGAGACGGCGCGGGAGAGGCCTCTGTTTCTTCCACCAGCGGTTCGGCGGCAAAGCGAGGCGCTGCGTCCCTCCGTGCACGTTTGAGGCGGCGGGAAACTCCAGGCCAGCGCTCAGTAGCAGCTGTGGGCGCTGGCGGACGTAGTGAGCTGCTCTTCATTAAGGACACGATGTCAGGAAGACGGTTTCTGGTGGACTCAGGCTCGCAAAAGAGCCTACTCCCTCCTGCTAAGCCAGACAGGTCGGCCAAAGGCGGCGGCCCACAGTTAAGTGCAGCTAACGGTTCGTCCATTGCGACGTTTGGCACAAGGTTGGTGACTGTTTGCTTCCACGGGCGCCATTTTGAGTGGGACTTTGTAGTGGCCGCCATTACTGTTCCTATTATCGGCGCGGATTTTCTGTGTGCTAGTGGTCTGCTGGTTGATGTTGCAAACCGCCGTTTAATTGATGCTGTGTCTTTCGCCACTGTTCCGTGCGAGACAGGGGGAGCCGGGCCGTTAACACACGCTAACTTTTTAGCATTAGGTGATGTTTTTCAGCGTTTGCTGGTGGATTTTCCATCGGTGACTACGCCTGCCAGTTTTTGCGCGCGCGCGGCGCCTCGACGCGGTAAAATTGGCTATAGCTAAGGAGGAGTTCGCCATCATGGAGCGTCTGGGTATAGTGAGGCGTTCCAACAGCCCGTGGGCCTCGCCGCTTCACATGGTCCCCAAGGCGGATGGGTCGTGGCGGCCTTGCGGCGACTTTCGCCGCCTGAACAACGTCACCGCCAATGACCGCTATCCCATCCCACACATACAGGACTTTTCCATACGCCTGGCAGGTACCACTATTTTCTCTAAGGTGGACCTGGTGCGCGGCTATCATCAGGTTCCCGTGCGCGCAGAGGACGTGCCCAAGACCGCAGTGATCACCCCGTTTGGGCTTTTTGAGTTCATGCGCATGCCTTTTGGCTTGAAGGGGGCAGCGCAAACCTTTCAGAGGCTGATGGACTCGGTGTTGCGTGACCTTGCTTTCGTGTTCGTTTATCTCGACGACATATTAGTGGCCAGTCCGTCAGCTGAAGAGCACCTGACGCACCTGAAACAGGTTTTCCGTCGTCTGGACGAACACGGCCTGATAGTCAACCCGGCCAAGTGTCAGTTTGGACTGCCGGTGATTGACTTCTTGGGTCATCGCATTTCGCCGCAAGGCGCGGTCCCGTTGCCTTCTAAGGTGCAAGCGGTGGCGGGATTTCCCCGCCCGGTCTCTGTTAAGGCATTGCAGGAATTCTTGGGCATGGTGAATTTCTATAACCGTTTCCTCCCTCGCGCTGCCCACCTCCTCCAGCCACTTTACGAAGCCCTGCAGCTTAAGAAGGCTAACGACCCTGTCGACTGGACTCCCGAACAGGTCCAGGCCTTTGACGGAGCTAAGTGCGCCCTGGCTAACGCTGCCCCCCTCGCCCATCCCACACCCACGGCGTCCATAGCTTTAACAACCGATGCGTCTGACATAGCCGTGGGGGCTGTGGTTGAACAGCGTGTGGCGAATGCGTGGCAGCCACTCGCATTTTTTAGCCGCAAACTGCGGGATAGCGAGCGCAAGTACAGCGTTTTTGACCGGGAGTTGCTGGCACTGCACCTTGCAACCCGGCATTTCCGCTTCCTGCTGGAGGGTCGCCCATTCACGGCTTATGTGGATCGTAAGCCGCTGACTTTTGCCATGTCCAAGGTGACTGAGCCGTGGTCTGCTCGTCAACAGCGCCACCTAGCGGCGATCTCCGAGTTCACAACGGACATTCAGCATGTGGTCGGGAAGTCCAACCCTGTTGCTGATTGTCTGTCGCGTGTGCTTGTGTGTCCTGTGCACCTCGGTTTGGATTTCTCCGCTATGGCTGCCGACCAGCCCAGCGACCCGGACGTCCTTGCCCTTAGGTCAACGCGTACCGGTCTCAAGCTAGAGGACGCTGTGATGCAGGAAGGCAGTCCTGCCCTCCTCTGCGATGTCTCCACTGGCCGTCCCCGCCCCGTTGTTCCAGTGGCCTGGCGCCGTCGAGTTTTCGATTCGATTCACTCCCTCTCGCACCCTGGAGTTCGGGCGTCGGTGAAGTTGGTCGGTTCCAAGTTCGTCTGGCCTGGCCTCCGCAAGGACGTCAAGGGGTGGGCAGCTGCATGTGTAGCGTGCCAGCGCGCTAAGGTCCACCAGCACACTAAATCGCCCCTCGAACCGTTTCCGATCCCGGCCAGACGTTTCGACCACGTGCATGTGGACCTGGTGGGCCCTCTACCTTCTTCACAGGGTTTTACGCACCTGCTCACAATGGTAGATCGGACCACCAGGTGGCCAGAGGCTGTCCCTCTATCCTCCACAACATCCTCGGATGTTGCACGCGCTTTTCTTTCCTCCTGGGTCGCCCATTTCGGCACTCCGTCAGATATCACCTCAGACAGGGGCCCCCAGTTCGTGTCAGAGCTCTGGTCGGCACTTGCGCGATCCTTGGGTGTGCAAGTACACCGCACTACCGCGTATCACCCTCAGGCTAACGGGTTGTGTGAACGTTTTCACCGGTTGCTCAAGGCAGCGCTGCGCGCTGCGCTCTCGGATGGTAACTGGGTGGATCGTTTACCTTGGGTTATGCTCGGGTTGCGTTCGGCTCCTAAGGAGGACCTCGACGCGTCACCCGCTGAGCTGGTGCTCGGTCAGCCGCTCCGCGTCCCTGGGGAATTTTTGCCTGGGAGTTCCGCTCCTCGACCCCGTCCGGCCGTTTATCCTTTTTTGTCCGACAGCACTCGGGTTTCAGGCCCCGTTCACCACTGTTTTCCGCGGTCGTTCGTGCCTGCGGAGCTCATGTCGGCTCGTTTTGTTTTTGTACGGCATGATGCTCACCGCTCGCCCCTCCGACCCCCATACGATGGCCCATTTCGGGTTCTTGAGACGGGTCCTAAGGGTTTTGTGCTAGATATGGGTGGGCGTAAGGAGCGTGTCACGCTTGATAGGCTTAAACCGGCGCACAGGGTGGCAGGCGAAGTTGTGTTTCCGGCCCAGGTTCCCCGTCGGGGTTGTCCTCCTTCCAGGACCCCGGCAGTGTCTTCACGGGTTCAGCATTCTGCTTCTCAGCCGGCTTTGGACTGTGTTTCACCTACTGTTTCGGCTGAGGGACGGCGCAGCCGTTATGGCAGGCTGCTTAAGCCTCCAGTGAGACACTAATTTTCTTTCCAGGAGTCCCTTCTGGGTGTTCGGGGGGGGGGGGGGGCTGTGTGGCAGACACTAGGGGCTATGCCTCTCACCCAGCAGGACTGTGAGCTGGGGGCGTGGTTTACGTTCCCGGGCTCGCCGGTGCAGGGTTGTTCCTGCTGCAGTTGGTTTTTGGAGTTGAGGAATAAACATCAAACTCGCCTTGGTCTCCTGTGTTTTTCCTCATCCTGCCACATCCCTAAATTTAAACTTCTGGTCTCCAGTAGACAATTTAGAGTCCCTCAATTTAAATGCAAAAGGCTGAAGTATTCATTTATACATCAGTCTATCCTGTTGCTAAACCAAAACCAATGTGCAAAGTGTTACCCACTTTATTTAAAATTCCAATTGCTGGGATGAAAAAGTTGCCAAAACCAAAGAGCTTTGAGAATGAAGTCATATTTGACTGTATCAGAAGCCTTGAAAAAAAGATGGAAATCTGGGTATTGCATAAAGCCATTCTCATTCCTTTATGTAATGCAAATAGCCAAGGATATCCAATGCAAGTCTAGTATTATTATTAATAAGTCTACCCCTTAAAAGTCCAGGCTGTGTCTCATCTATAATGATGTCAATGACCTTCCTGATTCTGTTGGTAAAGAGTGGCCACTACATCGTAATTTCTGTTCAATAGACATATGGGACGCCAGTTGTCCAGTAAGAGAAGATCTTTGTTTGGTTTTGGGATTAACGTGATTAGACCTTGAGTAAGAGAATGCGATAGTCTGCCATAGTCCATACTTTCTTTAAATACACCAAGAAGAAAACCTCCTTTGAAAAGAGTTTATAGAATTCAGCATTTGGTACATCACTACCAGGTGATTAATTGTTCTGTAACTGCTTAATCATACCAATATTCTTTATGGTAATGAGTTCATCACACATATATCCCTTTCTATTTTATTCATGGGACCGTTTATGGGACGAATTTCATTGCTCAATGTAAATACTTTGGGGTTCCTTTCGCTTCAGATTTCTGCATTATCATTTTTAGAAATTGAGTGAGTTATACAGGTATCAATAGTAATCAATAATCAATAATGATTATTAGTTTCGGAAGGATGGTGGTCAACTGTACTCTTCATTACATAATTAAAGTCTCAACCAAACATTATCTGTAAATTGGGATTTTTCCTTAAGTGAACTTCATTCAAATGATGGAAATTTCCTCTCTAGAGTTGTAGCCATAAACACTACCTCGATGAGAGAACATTTAGTCTAACTTTACTGCCAGAAAAATAAAATGGCCATTGGATTCAGACGCTGAGGAAGCCACATTTTTTTTCATTTATGCTAACACTGTGCCAAGTACCATGTGAAAACCATATATTATACCCCCACTGAGTTTTCCAAAATAGATTTTGTTTGATTTTGAGTGAGTTTCTCCTTTCCACCACACATTAATAGAAATAAACAAAAGAGCACAAGTACAGAGACACAAAAAGGGGCTACGCAACATACAAAACACATAGAGTTGTTATGCAAAGGGAGGCGCTAATACAATGGAGAAAAATTACATGTACAAGATAAGAAAATGTGTCTTTGTTGTCAGTTGTCTTTGTTTTGTCATTTAAAATAGGTACATGCTGTGTTATAGACATATTTTCGAAGTGACAGACTGATCCCACGGCCAAGACATGCTGCAGTCCAATGACCGTATCAATGGTGAGAGTTAAAATGCTGTCATAAAAAATTCTAGAGCTTGAAGCTTTGTGGCACCCTGTGATCTAAGTTGTCAACTTGTCATGACATAGAGAAGGAGTTGAGATAGAGAAAGCTCAAAGAAACTGTCAGGGGCACAGAACAGGAAAAGAAAGAGAGGAAAGGAGAACGCATTTGAAGGAATGGGAAAAATTGACTATGTGGACCGCTTGATCCAATTGGCAGTCATCTCAATTGAAAACAAATTGGCATGGTCAACTTTGTTTGATGATATACTTAAGAAATAGGTAAGTGCAAAGGCAAGGCATGTCACAATTTAATTGGTGACTACAGAGCAGAGTGGTGTCTGTCCCATGGGTCCAGTAAGAAAGGTCAAACAGACACCTTACTCTATTGTAAAATATGTACAGAAGTTGTTAATGGTTGCTTAACAACTACTATACATGTAGTTTTTAATGGTTGCTAACCCACTGGGGATGCACAAGCCAGTGCACTTAGTGCCGGTTCCAAGCCCAAATAAATGGGGAGGGTTGCGTCGGGAAGGGCATCCAAATCAAATATGCAGATCGTAGGTCATAAGTCAGATTTCCATACTGGATCGGTTGAGGCCTGGTTTACCAACGACTGCCACCAGTAATGTTGGTCAGCAGGGTGCTGGCGGAAACTATGCTACTGTTGGACGAAGGAGAAGGAGAGGGAGAAAGCATGTCCAGAGGAAGGGTAGGAGTGTAGAGGTAAGAGTCAGAACTTTGGATGTTGTCACTATGACTGGTAAAGGGAGCTAGTTGGCTGATATGATAGAGAGATGGAAGGTAGATCTACTGTGTGTGCAAGAGACCAGGTGGAAGGTGAGTAAGGCCAGGAGCATTGGAGGTGGGTTCAAACTCTTCTACCATGGTGTGGATGGGAGGAGAAATGGGGTAGGGGGTAATCTTGGAGAAAGAATATGTCAAGAGTTGTGTTGGAGGTGAAGAGAGTGTCAGACAGAATGATGAGTATGAAGCTGGAAATCGAAGGTGTGATGATGAATGTTGTCAGTGCACATGGGTGTGAGATGGAAGAGAAAAATTAATCCTGGAGTGAATTGAGTGAGTTGGATGAAGTGGTGGAGAGTGTACCCAAGGAGGAGAGAGTGGTGATTGGAGCAGACTTCAATGGGCATGTTGGTGAAGGGAATGGAGGTGATGGGTAGGTATGTTGTGAAGGAGAGGAATGGGGAAGGACAGATGGTGGTAGATTTTGCGAGAAAGATGGAAATGGCTGTGTTGAATATGTATTTCAAGAAGAGAGAGGAACACAGGTCGACATATAAGAGTGGAGGAAGGATCCATCCAGCATTTTGTACCTCTCATGGCCCAGGTCAGCAAGACATCACTAGTGTCAATACTTCTTGTTATGATATAATCAATCAGGTGCCAGTGTTTAGAGTGTGGGTGCATCCAGGATGTTTTATATTTGGTCTTCTGCTGAAACAGTGTGTTCGTAATGGTTATATGATGCTCTGCACAGAGTGTTAGCAGCTTCAGACCATTTGCTTTAACCTGACCAACCTATGCCTACCCAGTACTCCACTCCATATACAATTGTTCTTTCCTACCCTAGCATTAAAGTCTCCCAGAAGAAGGATCTTGTCCTTTTTTGGGATACGATGAAGGGCCTCATCTAGTTGCTGATAGAAGCTGTCCTTCACACCATTGTCAGATGGTAGTGTTGGTGCATATGCACTTAACAGAGTGGCATAGTGTTCCTTTGCTAGGGGGATATGGAGGGTCATTAGCCTCTTACTTAGTCCGATGGGTTTTTCAGTGAGGCTGGGTAGAATGCTGTTTTGATTGCCAGTCCAATACCATAATGATGTTGTCCGCCAAGGGGATAGCCTCTCCAGAAAAAGGTGTACCCTCCTCTTTCCTCTCTCAGGGAGCCTTTACCTAGGAGCCTGGTTTCACTGACAGCAGTGATGTCCATGTTGTAGCATCTCAGTTCCTCAGCAATTGGATCGGTCCTTCGGTGTGGTCTGTTGCCGTCATTATCAAGGATAGTCCTAACATTCCATGTTGCCAATTTGAATGGGATCATATTCTTGTTTTTATCACAAGATGGAATTCCCGGAAGGCATGGTAACCTACCCAGGAGGTTGGCTGAGTGGACACTTTTTAGGCCATCTTTTCTAGGCCCTTTCCCAATTGAGGTGAGCAGTGTGGTCCCTAAATAGGGCTGCTTAATCACACGGGGGTCTGCCGAAAGCAGCTGCCACCCAATCCCAGCTGCTAGTGACCATATACCCCATGCCACTGATGTGGAGGGCTCTGAGCTCCCAGGCCAATTCTACCCTGCTCCCATGGCCAGACACCCCACCGCCACCAGACTTTACCCGGATATAAGGCTGGATATTGTACACCATGGTCAGAGGTGGAGACCTATGCGAGGAGGTTTTTTAGAGTGCCACGGGGGGTAAGCAGTCCTCAGTATTACTGTCTTTACCATAACAGGTTGGTCCTGGTGGCAAGGGCTTATACCCAAGATGACCAGTCACCCATCATGACTCCAGGAGGCTGCCGGAAACTCCAGACTGTCAAAGAACTGCCTAATGTGTGCCACCAAACACGTTGCTTATCTCTTGGGGTGTGCTTCCCTATTCTTTGTCTCAATAGCCTTCCCATAAGGCAGCGGGGCAGTGGTTGGCCATGAACAGCCTCTGGGGACCACTGCAGCTCCGAGATCCCCTACCAAGTTTGCCTGAGGCCACGAGGCACCCAGTTACCGTGTGTGTCCACGAGGAGGCCTGGCAGGGATCTTGGCGAAGGAGAGACTGGCGGGGGAAGGCTTATGTACTGGGCTGCTTCCTTGTTCACCACAAGGGCTAGCCAGCAGCAGTGGGCTGTAAGCAAGAGGCTAGAAAAACAGGCAGTAAGCAAGCATGCACCTTTCCTCTAATTACTGAACTCCATGCAGCACATCACCCTATGCAAAACACACACATTATAGCTACACACTAGAACACAAACAAATGCAGGGAGTAATGGCTGAAGAAATGTTGCTTCTGCATTTTCCCCAACTTGCTGTCTTTATCCAGGGGTAGCCAGGAGCAGTGGGCAGCAGCCCTTTCCTTCAGTGCCTGGGGACCAATTCCAGGTGGATATCCATGTCGTGGTCAGGGACAGAAAATGAGAACGTTCTGCATTTTTTTTTTTTATTGGGGTTCTTTTTTATATTGGAGGAAGCCCATGTGAGCATGGGGAGAACATGCAAACTCCACACAGACAGGCCTGTAGTCTAGCTATAACCTACCTGAGCACAGGGAGAACATACACAGTACACATAGACAGCAACTGCACACCGCCAACCCTGCTCCAGGTGGGAATCGAACCCAGGACCTTCTTGCTGTGAGGAAGCAGTGCAAGCACTGTGCCACTGAGTCAGAAGACGAGGAGACTTGGTGATGGAATGAGGATGTACAGGAAAGTATATGGAGGAAGAGCTTGGCAAAGAAGAAGTGGGATGGTCAGAGAGATGAAGAAAGTAGACAGGAGTACAAGAAGATAAGGCAAAGAGAGCGGTGGTGAGGGCAAAAGAAAAGGCATATGGCAAGTTGTATGAGAGGTTGGACACTAAGTAAGGAGAAAAGGACTTGTACTGATTGGCTAGACAGAGTGAATGAGCTGGGAAGGATGTGCAGCAGGTTTGGGTTATGAAGGATAGAGATGGAAACGTGCTGACAAATGAGAAGAGTGTGTTGAGAAGGTGGAAGGAGTAGTTTGACAGGCTGATGAATTATGAAAATGAGAGAGAAAGAAGGTTGGATGATGTGGGGACAGTGAATCAGGAAGTGCAGTGGATTAGCAAGAAGGAAGTGAGGGCAGCTATGAAGAGGATGAAGAGTGGAAAGGCAATTGGTCCAGATGATATAACTGTGGAGGCATGGAGATTTTTTTAGGAGAGATAGCAGTGGAGTTTTTAACTAGATTGTTCACACGATCTTGGAAAGTGACAGGATGCCTGAGGAGTGGAGAAGTGTACTGGAACTGATTTTCAGGAATAAGGGTGATGTGCAGATCTGTAGTAACTACTACAGAGGTATCAAGTTGATCAGCCACAGCATGAAGATATGGGAAAGATGTTTATCTGTTGTCTTGTTTCACCCCATTTATTGTAAAGTGACTTTGAGTGTTAGAAAAGAGCTGTATAAGATTGATTTATCATTATTATTGTTATCTCTATTTAAATCCACACATATACAACAACAGCTTCTTTTGCCTTTGAAGAACACTTTTAAGAAACATTGACAATTTGTGTCTATCTATCTATCTATCTATCTATCTATCTATCTATCTATCTATCTATCTATCTATCTATCTATCTATCTATCTATCTATCTATCTATCTATCTATCTATCTATCTATCTATCTATCTATCTGTCTGTCTGTCTATCTGTCTGTCTGTCTGTCTGTCTGTCTGTCTGTCTTTTACACCCCTAATTAAAGAAGAGAATCTGGAAAATACAAATAGTCCCTGTAACAGCCAATTGCATTACCTTGAAAGTTGAGGTGAATATGTTTGGCGTGAAAGATTTTTAAACAGAGGTTGCAGATGTTGAAACCATTTTTCTCTCCTTAGTCCGGGCATGACTAAAAACATTTGCATGGCAATCTCAAACAACAATGCATGCTCCCTTGCTCTTGCTAAGCTCTTTGGTTTTAAGTGTGCCTTTTTGACTTTGGAAAGTTCACTTAGAGTTTCTTCAGTTCTGTCTGATCCCATTTACCTCTGCCGTTTAGGCATTGCTATGGTTGACCCCCAAAACAGATAAATAAATTAAAGGTCCTGAGTGTAATTCTGCTTGAATTGTCATGCAGGGATGGAAATAGCGACATCAAATCAAAGCAGGCAAGACAACCCAATTAAAAAAAAGAAAGGTAACGTATACACAATGTGTTTGCCGACATTTGCCATTTTGGATTGCCCGTAGTAGATATTGGTTGTTGCAGTCATCACGTATTTCTCTGAAGACTTCCACTTCCAGTGCAAGCCAAGGCTTTTGGGGGACCGAGCGTCAAATGACAACAAAAACAACTCAGCAGGTCACGCTTCTGTGATTTTGAATGCAGAAATCTGGATATTATGTTGGGTGGGGTGGGGCGGGGGGTTGTAACAGCTAGACAAAGATAAATTTTTAAATCCTGCATCCATTGCCATGCCATTATTCTTCACTCACATGTTCGCAGTCTGCCCAGCTCTCTAGCCTTATTTTTTCCTTTCTCTCTTTCTTTAATTCCTCTTAATCTGACATGTTGGAGAAAAACAGCATGCAGACGAAGGAGGGCATTGCCAGCTTTGGACTGCTGGAGCAGAATCGTTATTCATCTAACATAATGGACTCAGAGGTAATAGTGGGCTGAGTGAATATATATAGCAGACAAAGTGCAGCAATACATGTGCACACCTCCTGTGTTTTTGATTTTTTTTTTTTGTGCCATGTGTGTTTGGATTTGTGTATGTGTTTGTGAGGGGGTGTATTCTTTTTTGTTAGGCAATGCAGGTTGTTTGCATGTGGGTACATCCTTCTGCATGTTTGTGTATGTGTGTGTGTGTGTGTGTGCGTGTGTGTGTGTGTGTGTGTGAGAGAGAATAAACTTTGCATGCTCCTCTCACTGACCTTTGGACTCAATCGGTATCTTTTGTGTCCACACATACACAAACCCATTTATCCCTCATGGAGGCCTTTTTATCTGCTCATGAGAGCCCCCCTCCCCCCCTCCATTAGTTGAAAGGGACAAAGGAAGACAAGTGGCAAGACATGGGATCCCAATGAGCTTTACACCCTCTTGTTCTCATTTTACCCCACCTAAACACACACTCACCCACACACACAAAGTGCTAGCCTCTCATCCACCATTAACGGTCTCCTGTCTTTTAATTACTCCCTCCATCAGAGCAGTGATGGGCTATCAGCTGAGCAGTAACCCCAGGAAACACATTCCACGGGGACTCCCACTTTTGCGTCACCCATCTTGCTCCCCCTGTTGGGCAGGCAACTCATCTAATCTTTTCGGTTTGCCATGACGCTTTGTTGTTGAGAAACAGCAACTATCATGGCACGCTGTAGATAAACTCCCATTGCGCCAAGGTTAAATGGTGGTAAAAGCAATTCAGTTGGCCAACTGATGGTGCGGCCAGCCTTGTGAATCAGATCCTGTCAAATCCAGGCTTGATTTCTAACAACAAAGTACCACCTGCAAATTATATGCATGAGTCCTCTTCCCTTTTGCAAGCTGTTGGTTCATTAGCATTAACAAGATGTAACCAAGACAGAAAATATACATCATAATGTATGGGAACACTAATCAAGCATCTAATTTCCGAAAGCTGTCTTCAGAACCTCCCCTTTAATTAAAAAAGTTTGATTAGATCAGTGTGGTAGTGTTTATTTTCCAGTACTGCAGAGTATATTTAATGAAATAGTAAGGACTTGCATTCATGTAGAGCTTTTCAAGGTGCTTTCAAATGCTTGGTACATTTGTTTTCATCCACCGCCAATGTGAAGGCCAACTCTTATCAATAAATCCCATGCTTTCATAATGTAGAAGAATACATCAGCATCCTCACTTAGTGAAACATGGGAAGAAATTTTGGTGTAAAACTTTAGTGGTTCCTTCTGAGACTTAATTCTGTTTAGTGGAACTATGCACGTATCACTTCAAAGATGTCTGGGAACAGCGGTTGTGAGTAACTGAAAGCAATCTCATGTAATGAGATCATTATTTTTTTCCATGACACCTTTTTTAATATTTCCAGAGTTCCAGCCGGCTCTTTGCTGAGTTTTTCTTTACATATAGGGATGTGATAAAAAACAAAAACAAAAACAAGGGCACATGGGGATTGCTGATGCAAAAAAATCCTGTTATTTAGTCTGACCAACTAAGTTTTTAGTGAACTCATCTTCATGTTTGTATTGTTTTCTATGGAAAGGTCACAATTTGATTGTCCTCTCCCCAATGCAGGGACTCGACCTCTTTTAAGAGCTTTTGCTGCAGTGCACAGCTCACTGCTTGACTTGAAAAAGTGAATGACAAAATAGCCTAAATAGAAAGTAGAATTCAAAGTGATAAACTAACTTGTGTATTTACAAGAACCATATTCAGTTAGGCATTTATAGGTGGGAGGGAGGCAAAAGTGACACCCATACTATAAACAAAAAAAAAACAAACTAGCATATATGTTCAGAACTATAGACTATGGACAGCAGTCTTCGATGATGAAACTATCGACATGGTAACACAGCATGCATCAAATCGACACTCCCTTTCTCTTATTTTTAACTAAATTACACCTTTTTTAAAGAACTCTCAGCAGCTCCCTCTGTTATTTCAAGCAGCTCCAGTAGGAGGTAAAATGATATGATCCATCCAAGGAGGACTCGCAGGGGGGTTAAACATCAAGTCATTCATTTTACACTGGACTTGTGTGTTTTGTAAAGATTTTTTCCCTTTTTTGCATCTCTCAAGCCTCACTAAAATTATTTTAACTTTAGAGCCCTGCTATCAATTTTTCATTCCTTTGCACATACACACCCAACCGTGGAGATAGAGAAGTCGATGGTGAGTAAATGAATGAGTGTGTGTATGTGAATTCCTCTCCAGGTCAAAAATAGTAGTACAGCGCAGGCAATACAAGGTAACTGTCGAGGCTTTTTGTGCATTCTTAGGTACTTTGTTGAGCACCTGGACCGAGATAAGAGCATAAGGTCAAAGAACAGCAGTTGTTTGAATTTCATAGTTTGATGCAAGGCGGCAGTTTTCAGTAGGAACCTCATTTTTTTCCACCATACACTATTAGCTGAAACCAAAATGAAACCAGCTTATAAAAGAGAGGTTACAGATTATTTGTAGGTGCTCCTTTCATTCCTTTTTTGCATTTCAAATATTTTCTCATTTAAAAAGAAAATAAATTGTTCTTTCTTTGTTTCTTTCTGCTTTCTTTCTGTCTATTGCCATGCTCTGCAGCTTTCGCTCTGTGCTTTTCACAGCACTCCCACTGTGGGTGTGTAGTCCTCACCTGAAGTGATCGCAGAATAGTCTTCAATCACATAGACACTTGGGGAATGTATTGTACTAGTAAAATGAATAAATAAATAAAAAATACAGTGGGCATCAAAGATGAAAATATACCTTTCATCTTGACACTTCAGAAGCGGCCGTGTAATTTTCAGCCTGCAGTTAACTTGGATTTGAAGACGAAAAAAAAACTCACTGATATTTTTCCTCTCGGTTTTGGGATGGAGAATCAGGTTCAGGAGCCATAGAATGATCAAGAAGCTTCAGGATGTTCAATCAAACACACTGGCGTAGTTCTGACGAGTCTATCATGAAATCGAGCTGGACGTGCAGGATACTTTGATTCGGAGTTGGCAGAGATTCTGCATTCAGTCTAACGCTTGCAAATGATTCCCTGCTACAGTGACCTCTGTACTGTTGAAGTGAATTAGTGGCTCACCAGTCACAGGGCAGCATGCCGGCATAATATATTGAGGCAAAGTTATACAAGTGCTGTAGAATTGTATTTTCAAAGGAATTTTAAACTTGGCCTTGTACCCCCCCCCCCCCGATTTCATTTCTCCAAAACTTTACCAAATTACCAAATGGGATGACACTATTTGCTCTGTTTTCATGCCAGCGCAGAGCCGGTGGGGATGCAAATACAGGTTGATTGGCAGTTTCCTGCGTCTGATTTTGTGGCTTGAAAGGAACCCGCCTGCGCCGAGAGGGGTGTGGGGGCGCAGCAGTGGATATATTAATGCAGATCTGCTGGCTTAGTACAGTTTTGGTGTACATTTTGGCCTGAAATTATTCGTCCACCAGCTTAGACCACGTCTAAATGCAGATACAGGTGTGTTGAACAGCTATTTTCGTGCAGCAGTGCAAGTGCAGCCACACAGGAATACCCAAATGTGTTTTAATGGATGTCAACTCATGAATTTAACCCTGCTGAAATAAATCATTAAACCAATGGCAACAACTAATTGAATGCAACCTTCTGAATAAGTTAATAAAAAATGTTGATATGTGGCTATTGAATTTAAAGTGAATCAAAGACAATTTGCACTCATCGTGATGCACAGGAAATTCAAACTAACTTCACAAAGTGAATATCTTGTCAAGACAGATGTATCCATAAGTAAAAACTGCCTATCCTGACATCTGGTTGAAAATCCTGTAGCACGGGAGTCAGCTCTACTATCAATCCCATTAGCAGAACTGGACAGGCGTTTTCAAAGAGGCCATATCATGCTTTTTGGGGTTTTCCCTTTCCTTTATTGTGTTATGTGGCTGGGAGGTGCATGTAAAATGTCTGCAGTTACAAAGCCCAAAGTCCACGCCAAAGGGAGCTATTCTGTCTGACAAAAAACACTGCCTGAAAAGTCTCATTTATAGTCCAGTGTTTTTACTTATCTACTTATCAATATTTTTCTCATTTATTTAATTGGGTTCTCTTTATCTACTTTTAGGACTTGTGTGAAAATCTGATGATGCTTTAGGTCATATTTATGCCAGAAATATAGAACATTCTAAAGGGTTCACAAACTTTCAAGCACCTCAGTAGCTTACACACAGCTAGCTCGGTATAGTTCTCAGTCATGTTCTGGGGAGTCAGTGTTACCAGAGTTTGGATGTTAGGCAAAACACCAGCGTGTTTTATATATATATATGTGTGTGTGTGTGTGTGTGTGTGTGTGTGTGTGTGTGTGTGTGTGTGTGCACGCACACTTTTGAAATGTAATTGCAAAATGTTTAGCATGACGTCCCCAGAAAATGGCTTGAGTATATCTGTTCCATGTTCAATGTCAGATGTTCCACTGACCTTAAGAACTATCACCTTCCACTCACACATCTTCTTACTGTTCCTATCTGTTACTATCCACATACTCATACTTCCTTTAAATGAATCAGTTGAGACAGTTTCAAGAACCAAAAATTAAAAATGAAAAAATAATTACTGATTAGAATGCATGTCCAATGCAAATTTATGTACGGCTGAAATGCTAGTTTGGATTTTGAGTTTTTCTTGAACCCATGTATGTAAGCCCTATCGCAACCAATAAGACCAATAATTCTACAACCTTTTAATGAAATATGAACAATATCTTCATGACATGGATTTTTTTTATGCCACCTCTTTCCTTACTATTTTTAGGTTATCTTGAAGGACTCATGCCCTGTGGAGTTCATACATACACAGTGCCCCTGTGTCGCTGGTGCTGCCTTATGTAACCACACCATAGCTCTGTTGTATCAGTCTCCACATTCTTCTCAGTTGAAGACTCCAGTGGTCCCACCTGTCCTGAGCTGCACAGAGAGCAAGCAGCATTGGCACAAGCCAGGAACAACGATATGTTAAATGTTTTTTTTCTTTTTTACTTAAGTATAAAGGCCTACATAAACACACATGACATCAATATCAAAACAAATGTCTTTCAGTTACATAGGGTGCGAAGCCAGGCCCAATGGACAAAATGGTTGTCTTGTCTGCGAGGCCTAAACCAACACAGAGGACGATGGCTGAGGGCGTGAGGTAAGTTCTAACATGTAAACCCAACACATTATTTACAATAACACCACTCGCATTTCACGCAGAGTGTGGGGACAACTCCTTTCTTAAGGCCCCTTAACACACCTGTAGCTAACACAGCGCAATCACCCGGTTTCAAAATGGCGACTACACACTTTTGTAGTGTTGGTGACGGTAAATGCATCCCTCCGAATCTTCGCTAGCCACTTAGCTCTTTCCTCGCGGTTACCGGGGGATGAATGGAAACGTAAAAGAGAATTATAGCGCGCCGAATTCGCACACCGTGGTACCCAACAGTGCGCAGCGGAGCCTGACTCACGGCGTTGATTCTTGAACGCCCCTTTTTGCTCTGTTTGATTCATTGATTTTTTTTGGACGACATTAAGATTTCGGAAGAAGAAGTTAGCGGCTAACTAATGATTCAGTAGGACGTAAGCGTCCGGTTGTACCGGAAGCTCTTATGCAAACACACACCCGGAAGTTCCGCAGTGCGACATTTAACGCGCCAAGCCTAACCAAAGGAAGACGAAATGAAGAATCAGTGGCGTGTCCGCCTTGTGTGATGGCCTGGCGACCTGTCTAGGGTGTCTCCCCGCCTGCCGCCCAATGGCTGCTGGGATAGGCTCCGGCGTCCTGCGACCCCGAGAGCAGGATAAGCTGTTTGGATAATGGATGGATGGTTAAAATTCTTTCTTCTTTTTTTTTTAACCACTATTCCTCACCAGTACAACCCCGACCTTTTATTGTGTTCCCGTTATTTTACTGAGGACTGCTTCCTGAACCGGGCACAGTACAATGCTGGATTTTCGACACGGTTGTTCATGAAAGGCGAGGCACTTCCCCACGTTGTTGGGCCAAACTGGAGATTCAGGGTGACCGCTTGCAAGTATGCTTTCTTAGCTGTGCATGTGTTATGTTTAAAATAAACAAGATGGCTACTGCCGAGTGCTCAAGTACGGAGTTGTTGGTTGTAGCTAAATCCACCCCAAGCTGTACAGCCGACGTGAAAGCTAACGTTGTAGTGTCCAAATGATTTTGCAAATCAGCTGTACGCCCACTTTTACCTAAAATCGCGTTGAAATACGGCGATGGTTTTTCGATCACAAGATGCTGAACAGTGTTTAAGTGTGGAGGTGGATTTATAATGACAAGTTGTCATGTTACGGCCGCAATCCACTTTAGTTTGGCTAACTTGCTAGCTATGTTGCTAATACGGGGACTGCCTTTTGTTCCGACAGCCCATTATTCTGAAACCCCAACAGCCTGAAAACATGGACTGAACGTGGACATACTAGCTCAGTGTTTCTCAACCGGGGGTCCGCGGACCCCTAGTGGTCCGTGGTGTAATTGCAAGGGGTCCGTGAAAATAAAATATCTTTAAAAAAAGATCCTATGACATTTATAGAAATAGGATTATTTTACTCAAATGTGACTGAGACCTTTATCTACCTAAACTATAAAGGGTAACAGGACTTTTTTCTCTAATTACATCTGTTTCACAAGTGTAATTTATTGTATTTTAATAAGAGATCTCGCTCCCGTTTGCATTGTTAAAAGTTACTGCATAAAAATGCTGTTGTTACATATATCTGAAAGTTACTGAATACATATTCTGTTTTGTTACATATATCTGAAAGTTACTGCATAAGAAATCTGTTTTGTTAACTATATCTAAGTTACAACTGAAAGCTCTTATTTTTGCCCCAAAGAGTGAATAAATGCTATAATGCAATTTAAAATGCAGTTTCTACTGTTTCTATCAAATTGCAACCCCCCTCCCCCAAGATCAGGTGGAGGGGTCCTCAGGGTAGATCAAAAATACGCAGGGGGTCCAGGACCCCAAAAAGGTTGAGAACCACTGTACCTAATGCTCGTTATTTGTTGTAACGCCCTTCACCACTGTTCTGTTTTCATAACACTGCCGACGGCTAGACCGAGCCCAGCAAAAGATGACTAACTATATGTACAACACTGAGCTCTGTTACATGGAGGCCGTTTACTATACCAAACAGTGTCTGTGAATGTTCTCGTTCATCCAGGTCGTGGTTATCCAAAGGAGCTGAATCAAGTGCAGCTGGACTTGGCATATATCCGTGAAGACGTTTCGCCTCTCATCCAAGAGGCTTCCTCGGTTCAAAACCGACAGTCTCTGTCGGTTTGTGCACAGTGAGAACACTGAAGTCAGTTTATAAGGTATGTCAGCCAGACTGTTGAATAATGATCTTTCTGCGTGCTGCTTCAGATTATGTGTATTTCATTTTGTCACAATCTATAGGAATAGACAATGTAATTGGAAGACAGCAGCGGTGCAGGGAACTTTTTTTTTTTTACTGCCGCCGGATTTCATTCATTCAAGTCAACCTTGGAACGTAGCAGTACTAATGGGTTTCCCACCTCATCCCACATCCATCACGAAAGTGACAGTACGCTGTGCTACAGCACATTTAAAGCGTATGAAAGGAACTGGTTTGATTGGCCAAGTGGAAGCCCGCCCCGACTCCACCTGCTTATAATGTATGTGCTGCTTTTTAATGTATGTGTGGCTAAGCGTACATCTGTTACCATCGTACAACGCTGTGATTGCAACCACTCCCAACGTCTTTACCAACGGCGCCAGGGTTGCGCTTGTGTCTCTGGTCACCAAATTACCAAAATTTATACCGGTCACACCCATGTGTACCCATGCTTGCAGCTGCGCTTGTGCTCCTTTTCATGAAAATAGAGTCCTATATTTCACCCATCTGATCATTTGGGAATTGCCTGCACATTTGGGAATTGCTTGCGCCTTTTAAGCATTTGAAACCTCAGCAAACCATTCTGTCAGTACTTCAATGCAACAAATGAAAGGTCAAATTCCCTTTTGAACCAGAGACCAATTCCCTTTGCTGTACTGCCAACTAGAGCGGTCCTTCCTACAAGTGATTTGCACTGGCAGAAGGATCATAAATCGTTATCACTCACTCATCATCAAACAGGTGTCTTAAGTATGTTGTCTATTTGATTCTTCACACCTCATTGAGGCCTTTGCTGTCGAAAGGTGCGACATAAATGAAATCACTTACTCATCTCAAGCTCAGTGTGTACTGCTTTTTCTGAATGTACTATTTCCCAGGGGGTACAATAAATAGTGTTGGCTCTACTCAGACCATTCGAGATGCATGTTTTTTTTTAACTCTGGTACTCGGAAGGAGTGTACACACAGATTGAATCTTTTACAGAGTTGAATGCAAGATGATCAAGTAAATCTTATGCATTTGACTCTACAGAAGCATCCACCTTGGTGTTCTGGACTCACTGCTTTCCAGCTAACACTCCTGTGAACCTCACAAATACTCCCCTGCATCATTTGCAAGTGTGATTTCAATACAAGAGGCCTACAGCCACTATTTGAATTGCAAATAAAGATACATACAGAGAAATCCTATCGAAAACACTCTTATTTTAGTTTCATATTTCAGGTACATTTTAGCTATTGGTGATAGTAGAGAGGATAGGATTTTCAGATGCTGGCATTGAATACCTATTAGGGGCAAAACCAGTTTGCAGAAGCAGCCAGCCATATCCCTCTCTTAAAACGTCTGTTTGTTTTACTTCTCATTTCAAGCCTCTGTAATATCTCCCCTCTGCTCTCTCTCTTGGATCCCAAGCTCCCAAAGTGAAAGAGGTGCAGCAATCTCTGGGCTCATTGGCTATGGGGCCGTAGGGGCTTTGTGGTTAAAGTCTAGGCACGTATTAGCTACATAGTGCTGGCTGACCCAGACTGGTATGTTGCCACAAAGCTGCCGTCTCATGCCTACTCAAAGGGCCTCTGGAGCCAAACGTATGGGCAGAAAGCCTGGGCCCTATGTAACCCCCATGGAGTACTGCAGACTGGCGAGCTGACAGGCAGGTATGTCCACACAAGGTGTGTTGAAGACTGCTACACTGCCTGGCTGGATAATGTATGGAGGCTCTTGCGCGGTGTTGTGTCCTTTTTCATCACTCCGGCTTTACACTTTGGTTTTTCAGGCACGTTCACTACAAAATCAGTACATCTGAACAAGTAAAATCCCACAGAAATATCCCATCATCCTGTTTCAAGAGTAATTTACTTATCACGAACTGACTACATAAGATTATTTATCAAGATTTGAGAATATTTACCTTGAGTTATCTGACTTAATTATTTCATCTTAAACATTTTCAGACGTAAAATAAATGCGTCTAACTGGAGAACTGATTTTAAGTGGTTTGGTCTAATTGTATGATTAAATATGTTTGCTTCAGATTAGATAGAGTATCTTAAAATCAATTGATTTTATCTTGTTTCAAGAAATCTTACCTAGTTGAAATATCTTACCACACTGGCAGATTATTTTGCTTGTTTTGGGGGTTTTCTTACTTGAATACTAACTGTAGGCTAGTTCTTTCTTTCAGTTTTGACAGGGCATTTTTGCAGTGTTTAATGTACGAGTTATTTTCCCTTTCACCCTGTCGTCTTCTGTCAAATCCTTCTTTTTGTCTGTCTTTCTCTTTCACACCCTATCTCATATTCCTTCTCTATCCCAATGCCTTGCTTCTCTTTCTAAATGCCAAATATGATTTTTTTTTCTTATTGCTTTTGCTTTATCATTAAAAAATTAGCCCCTGGTATTCTTCTTCTCTTACCCCTCTTCTCCTTCCGTCTCACCCCTTTCCCTCCTCTCTTCTGCTATATGCTTCCTCTCTTCCTCATCCTCCAATCAGCCCACTCTCCAAACAGCCCCTAGAACCCACCACACATCCCATCCCTACTCTGCATGTTGTGCTATTTCCCTACCTAATTAGGAATCCCTGTAGGTTTTGGTTACTAAGCAGAATGTTTACTGTGATCAGTTCAGTTGCAGGTTTCTGGGTCACACGTAGGGGGATAGGAGTGTCTGAAGATTTAAACCTTTGCTTTGCATAATCTCATACCCTAACCCACGATTGCTTCATTTCGTGATGGGAGAAAAGTCCACATAAGTCAGTGTAGGTCAAATGAAGTCTGAATGACACAAATATCTTTACCAATTCCTTATAAATGAGGATATGGTTATGAAAATTGCATGTACATGTTCTCCACTGATTGCATGGCACCTAATCAAGGTAGGAAATGTTTGGGCTAATTGGGCACACACTGATAAGAATGCAAACACCAGAAAATCCAAACAGCACATAAAAAAAAAATAGTGTTAAGACACATTGGTAGAGCTTTGCTGTTTTTGTCACTCATCACCTGCAGGATTTTGGCAAATGAGTAACGGGCAAATAGAAGTTAAGCACAGTGTATTTGATTGGCACAAATTGAAAGAAACCCTCATCTCCCCCTTGGGTTCAGAGTGTGCCACGAATACTGGGTGATGCAATTAACGAATTCCCAGTAAAGGACTCGCCTGGCGTGCTGGAGGCACCATCCAGGAAAGGCTTGGGGAACAAGGGGACCAAGAAAACAGAAGATGAGAAGTGTTTAATTTACGTGCCGTGACTGACTTCCAATCTGTCTCTCATACCAGAGAACAAATGTGAAGATGCTTAGGGGCGTGTCTGGCATGATAAAGGCCGCATTTGGTCTGAGACAGTAAAGTTAACAGGAACACGATCCATTACTTCACCTGAGTGGTATTGTGGCAGTAATGTCCTACCCCAGGAAGCCAGCAATATCTGACTTATGAGGCTCTCTGCCTCACTGCAAAATTTTCCCCAAGACGGAACCGTTGAGAATACTCTGTCACAAAAACAGTAAAATCCATAAAACAGGTTTGTACTGAAAACATCTAGTCTGGAGATCTAGTCCACCCTGAGTTTTGGAGAACTGGGATGTTTGGAAGGTCCACTTGCTTTTTCAATATAGTTTGGGCCTTAAAATGTAAACAAACTTTGTTTTCTGAAAACAATTGAAGATGATTGAACCAAAAGCATGTTTACGTTGATTGGTAATTGTCATAGATTCAAAGTAATTCACACAACTTCTCATTTTGTTCAAGCCACCATATTAAGCAAACCTTTATCATCAGTTAGGCACTGATTAAATAAGCATTTTGGTTCCTTCTTTTAATTATCATAAACATATGCAAAGCACAACATTTGAAGACGTAGCGCTTTAATTTGATTATCTGTAAATCTGTTTGGTTTGTCTTATTATAAGTATGATTTAAACTCTAGCTGTTATATTTGGTGTTTTATGTTGGGCTTCTTTTCTGTAAGCACATTTGTGCAGTTGTTTATGCACTTCAGGTTTCCATAAAGAAGTTGTGAGAAATCACCCATTGTTCATTTGCCATTGATGCAGAGCCTGTGTAACGTCTGTAACTTTTACTAAGCCTGTGCTTAAAGAAAGAAAGAAAGAAAGAAAGACACTTTATTTTGTTATTGTAGGTTACAACGAAATGTTAGGTGACGGTGAAATTCGTTCTCTGCATTTAACCCATCCTATGGTATAGGAGCAGTGGGTAGCTGCAGCATCCGGGGACCAACTCCAGTGTTTGGAAAGTGTTCTACAGCCGCTTTAAGTAAAGCAAATGTTCAGAGTCTCCAAGCACAGTTTTTCAAGCAGTGTCAGTACGCTTTCTCATCTCACTTTTAACGCTGCAGTGTGCTGCTTACTGTAAACAGAGTTTTTCAGGTCAATTTATCATGTAGCCCCCTTTTCGGCAATCTTATTTCATGGATGATCATTTTGTCTTTCTCACCAGAGAACCTGCAGTGTTCACTATAAAAGCAATCTTATCAGCAACAAGAGAAAAAGAATATAAAAATAAATATCTATGAAACATGTTGGGGCTTAAAATTTGTAATGGCATTCACGCCGTAAACCATGTCAGGTTCGAGCCTTGTATTCTGGGTTATACAGTTTGGAAAAAAAAAATCTCACAAAAAAAATAAGGGCAGAAAACAAAACTCCAGCGAGGTTGATGTGAAGTCAAAAGGATTCCAAATGGTACGCTCATAGCGGGAATCCTAAATATCAGCTTGTGCACAGCAAAGCGCGGTTGCCGTCAACGTGTGGGGTAAACGTCTGGATGACATCGTGTTTTCTTTGCAGAAAGGGCTGCAAGAGCTGAGGGGAAGGTGCAGGTGTATCATGTCAGATTTACACCATGTCCATCAAGAATGGAGGGGTGTTTATTTATTTATTTATTATCCACCAAATCCCACAGCCTACGTTCTTGTGAATAATGCATTGCCTTAGGTTGAAATACAGCCTTGGGTATTTTTTTTTTTTCCTGCAGTGAGAGTATCCAGGGAATTAACATTTCAGACAGTTATTTTCACTTGAATCGTGGTGCAGAGTACAGATTGGAATAAACAAGCGGGGTTGGCTAGATGTTGTGTAATGGGGATCACGGCTTCTCATTACACACAAGTTACTCTCATAATACAGGGTAGAGCGCGAGGCCTCTAGAACCACCTTAAATGAGCAAAACGAAGATAACCAAGGTGCTTTGAAGCTTTTTGCGTTTAGGTATATAAGGTAAAAGAACTCCTTCATTCTCAATGACTCAATGAGGCATCACACAATCAGAGGGGAAATTCTAATTCAAGGACGTGTACTGTGAGAGGGGCTGACCAGCTGTGTCTGGTAAAGTAAAATAAGCAATTGGGGAAAAGGAAAAAAATCAGCCGAGAACATGCCTTTAGCACTTCCTCGGCGTTCAGAGGAGATTTCTGTGAGATGTCCGGCCTCACAGCCCAGCAATCAGATCTAAAAACTCCAGAAGAGCTACAGGCCACACCAAGAGGGAAAAGACACCCCTCCCCCTCCCAACACATGCATACACACAGACACACACATACGCATGCGTGCACGTACACACAACTTGCACACTACTACAGTGGCTTCCTCCAGTCCTGTTTGCCAGGACGCAATTAATTCATACGGCTGCTGGCTGTCTCGGATTGTTTCAGTAGTACGGCGCTCATCTCCTTTCCTCATTTTCTCTCTCTATTTGCATAATATCAATTTAGTGTATAATGTGCTAGTGGGGAGGGGGGAGTTCACAAGTTTGCATAAGCAATCACCAAAGTAAAAAAAAAAACAAAACCTTAAGTAAAGTAATGTTTGTGGTTAAAAGCTTTGAGGTGCAAAGTTACAATTGTTGCTCCAGCTGTAAATGCACTGAACCAGGTGAATAAGGTGGACATAGGCAAGGTGTTCAGGTATAATTTCACCCAACTCGGTGTGTGTGCATGTGCACGTGCACGTTTGTGCTCGTAGCTATTTCTGACAGTGAGCGAGAGTGCCTTTTGATGGAGAAGCTCAAAGGAGAAAAAGAGGGTGCTGATGAATTTAATCAGAGATAGGCAAAGTGTCCGTAGGCCCGGTGTGCGAGTGGAAGAGCTCCGCATTTCACTGGACGCAATATCATTTGATACTGACACAGTCCCTTCTCCACTGGCTGCTGCTGAGGAAAAGTGAGACAGAGATTGAGAGGAGAGAGAGAGAAAGAGGCAGAGGCAGAAACTGAGAAACGGGAAGAAATGGAAAGACTTGGAATAGAGAGCACAGGAGAAATGAAGCAAGAATGATGAGATGGGGGGGGGGCAGAGTGACGGTGCAGGGGAGAGAAGGATGGGTGAGGGCGAGGCCTGAAATAAGACTCAATCCCAACACAGGCGATGACAGTAGGGCAGTATCCGTATTTACAAAGCTTCCAAGGGCTACGATCAAGGATCACTAGGTTACATCACATGACACGACTAAATATAGATGGGTATTTCTGTTTTCAGATAACAGAAAGGGAGACAGGGATTGGGACGCAAAAAGACATAGGGGGGAGCAAAACAGGCAGCTTGATGGAGAGGTGTTGATTGAAAGCACAAAGAGAGACATCAATAGAGAGAGGGAGAAACCTCTGATTGTTTCATCCCTCCTCCCGTGCTGACTTCATCCCTGCCATCCGTGTGCCAAGTCAGTTGGTGATGAGGTGGAGATGGGAGTGCATGGACTGTGATGAAACGAATGCCCCTCGGGAATCTCACTGGAGGTGGAATAATGAAGCGGGTGTGACTGATGCGTGTTCACAGGTGGGGACCAAGCACCGGGGCTTGATCTCGGTCGGCCGGTCCGACCAACGCTTCTGTTTGCTGCAGGTGCCGTCCTATTTTTAGATCCAACATTGTTGTCTACATATGCACGTTTGACAGTACAACGTCTTACTTACCAATCTAAAGCATTTTGCCTACTAAGACTGATACGGCATTCTCACAGCGTTTGTTCACACTGTTGTCGCGCAAACGTTTCCATAAATTTTCCAAGATCGATTTTATGGAATATCGACTGCAGGTGCGCGTTCACTCATAAACCAGACAAATGCATAACATGCGATTTATGAATTAGGCTGCATGTGTAAACGGGGTGTAGGACCTGTTAATGGGAGTGGGTGACCCGATCACAAGGGATGTATGACTTGTTCATGGCAGGCGTTAGTTTGAAGCGAGGGAATTCTTTGTAAAACAGCGAAAGCAAGGGCGTATTTGAAAATGTCTGGGAAATGGACCAACCTAGAAATAGGGGAGCTTCTCTCCCTCCTCACAGAGATTGAAATCAATAAGCAGCTGTGTGGTACATTCAGAGATGCTGTAGTTTACAACATGTAAAATCATCCGACACGCGCGTGGTGTAATGAGACAGAATGCGGCTTGCATATTTCCTAATGGGAAATCATCCACTGCAGCTTAGTGATGCGTTAACAGGAAGAGCAGGCGAAAGCTTTGTGCGTGTATTTACTGAAGGGAGCAGGATGGTAGTGCATCTCGGTAGAGGTGTAGTCAAATACTAGTGTAGTGCAGGGGTAAGTCAATTTTTCTGTTCTCCGCATTGTAGCAATATGAAATATAGATCAATATAATGTAAATATAATGAATACAATATAATACTATATGAATGACGGCTTGTACTGTCTCATAAAGAATTTACTTGACTCACTGGATTATATATATATAAAATACAATATAATATAATAAGATAATGAATAGTGCCTACATGGGTTTCCTCCGGGTGCCCCAGTTTCCTCCCACAATCCAAACACATGTAGATCAGGTGAATCGGACTTACCAACATTGTCCCTAGATGTGAACGTGTCTGCCCTGAGATGGACTGGCGACCTGTCCAGGGTGTTTCCCCCCGCCTTCCGCCCTGTGATTACTGGGATAGGTTCCAGCATCCCGTGACCCTAATTAGGATAGGCGGCTTGGATAATGGATGGTTGGATAATGAATACAGTGAGTTCAATATCAAAAGGGGGAAGAGAAACCACTATTTGGAAGTCTTGACATTCAGAATCAAAACATTCTGGTGCAGTATGTTTCTCCAGTACTTGGGTTTACGAAGGGGAAATTAAATAACAGGATTTGCTGAATTTTCTATGAGGATTTTTCAGATTCACTGAAATCTCGCGAGACAAACAAAAAAAACATTAATCGGTTTTAGTTTCCTGTTGCAGACGTGTCCGAATGAGAACATTGTGTGTTGTTTGAGTTTCTTCGCAAGCTTTATGCAGTTATGGCATTGACTGGGTATGTCTTTAATTTGACTGTCGGCTACAGGCCACTGTGCAATACTTACCTGATTCCTTGGTTAATGCCCTCGTGTAATCTACGATTTGCAAGATTTGTATATTAGAGAGAGTAATTGATGACTGTTCCCATTTGTGATCTCTATGAATAATTTTTTTCCCAGGCATATATTTTTCCTGTCACTGTAAAACATTCTGTATTTTTGTCAAATCACGTGCACGCACATGCACACAATGAGAGAGGTGAGCCTTTTCTGCTTTATTCAGGCCATCTATAACCCCTGGTGCTTCTCAGCCCAATCCCCGTCGTGCCCTTTTGCTTTTTAAGATCTGAATTGCTGACAGCGAGTCATAGTGAAAGTAATATCCCAGTATATGTGTTGCGTTATCCAAGCTGTGAACACAACACTCGGGGCCACAAACTCTCGGCTTCTCTCCTCTGTGCTGCAGCGTCGCTCGGCCCCGGCTGCCGGGGCCCGGGCCGAAAGCACACACAAGAGCAGACAGGCGACAAAATGGGCATAATGACCGTCCCAAGGGGGCACGCAGAGAGCACAAAAATCATTACGCTGATTTAACCTCATAAACAGGGAGGGCACATCCGAGGACAGTCGGTGGGGGCAAAAGATGAAGGGCCCGGGTTTCTGAGCCTCCGTGTCATTGCTGGGGGTACAAAGCACGGTGCAAAACACAAGACATCTGCTTTTCAATTTTTATTTTTTTCGAGCCATTTCAGAATGGCGTCACGACTGAGCTGTGGGACTGGCTGAAAACATCCCGTTACTATAAAGGTCAGCGTTTTTATCCACCGCCAGCCCGCTGGTTCATTTCACCATCACACAACTGTTCAGATAGCCGGCGTGTCTGCCGTTTGAAACAATCCAACGGTTCTGGCCTATCCCTCGCTGGCGTGGTTCGTTTTTCATCAGATGAGACAAGTAGGGCTACACTTTGATGAATCTGCGACAGGGACGAAAATCTCACGCCACGGAGAAAACGTACGGCGCAGTTGCGAGGAAATGCAAATATGGATCAATCCAACTGCGAGCGTGACACAATACGTCAAGACGTTCAGCTGGTCCTTGGGAAATTACAGGGAGTTGTGCTAAACTTCATTAGTTTCAAATGCGGCAACACACACACAAGACAAGTGCACATAAGCACTAACATCACTTGACACTATCATCGCACTATTTGAAGGATTGCTGATTGTGTTATATTCTTTGGAGACATACATGTACTCGCTCCTCCAAATGCGCTGGGCCTGAATGAATTCCTTCCTGATGCGTTATGCATTATGCATGAGTTTGATATAAACGCCACATAAATACATGTTTACTGACAAAAGCACACATTTTCATACATGCATATACCCGAACAGACACACAGAGACTCTCTCTCTCTCACGCACGCGCACACACAGAAACATACAAAGCTGTTAACGTGCCAACACTTAGGAGTCAAAGTAGAAATGTTCCCTGTCTCTGATTTATTTGCTTTTCCTGTGGCAACCTCCAGCTCACACGGGGAAGCTAAAAGACACAAACTCGATAACGCAAAGCACGTTCCTGTGCGTTGCGAGCAGGTTATGTCATTATAGTGATTATGTGGACATGCCACCTTTAGAAACACACTCCCGCTACAGCAGACAAAACATTCACCAAGGAGTTCTTTATGTTATTTCAAAGGGCAGCCCGTGTGTCAGCAGCGATTTCACTGCACATCGTCCCTAATGGGACCCTCTAGCTCAAAATCCAATGAGACCCCCCCCCCCACACACACACACACTCTCTCACCCCCTGAAGACAAACAAATAAGCCAACAAACATTGAATTGTTCGTGATATTTCATTTTGCTCTACATGCAAGCTTTTCAACTCGCTGAGAAACACACACACACACACACACGCATAAACACTTGAAAACACAAAATTGGTACATACGCCTGCAAACACATTCATCTACATGCACTCATCCATGCACACAGTCACTCTCACATTCACTCGCTATCACATATGCAGGCACAAGACATACTTGCAGGCGTGGGACCCAAGTTGCGGATGGCAAGTACGCGCCGCTGGCCCGGAGCTGTGTCCCATGACCAACTGACCGCCGGGACTGCCCATCCAGCGGGCGGGTGGAGGGGGGGGGCATGTCCATCCACGCCCCAGCACTGTGCATACACCCACATAGTCAAATACACCCGACCCAGGCCAGAATTGTACACTGGGGAAACGAAATCGACGCTGGCCAAGAGGATAATCACAACACAAAAGAGCTAACACGTCAGGCCAGGACTCTGCAGTCTACACCCATCTGCAGGCCAGTGGCCACTCCTTCAAGGATGAAGATGGACACATCCTTCAGAGGGAGGAACGCAGGTTTGAACAGTGAGTCAAAGAGGCCAACTATGTGAAGAGGGAACAACCATCCCTGAACTGAGGGGGATGGGGGGAGGGGGGCTAAGAGTACATCTGTCGCCATCATACAATGCTGTGATTGCAACCACTCCCAAATCCTCTGTGAATAGTACACATGGCCATTGTAATTCTTGTTAACGATCACGGCAACTTGCATATGGAACCTATCGTCGTTTTCGATCATTATGCCACTGTATTGTTTATAAGGTAGGGGATACCTGCAGCCAGTTGCGACTTTAGAGGTCACTTAGATGAGTTACGAAACGTTTCTCTCTCAAAAAGTGTCCAGATGAACTGATTCAACTTTCTAGGACCATAAAATAAGATTACAAAAACAAGGAAGAGTAAAATAAAAACTAAATAAAAAATATCAAACGTTTGTAAAAGCTTTAAAAAGAGACGTTTTGAGATGAGATTTAAAGGAAGGCCTGGCGGCCTGTCCAGGGTGTCTCCCCGCCTGCCACCCAATGACAGCTGGGATAGGCTCCAGCATCCCCGCGACCCTGACAGCAGGATAAGCGGTTTGGATAATGGACGGACGGATGGATGGATAGATAGACTTGGTTTGTCTTAGTAGTTGGATAGGATGTGAGTTCCGTAGTGCGGGGGCTCTAACAGCAAAAGCCCGATCACCCTCTGTGACAAGCCGAGACCTGGCAATAACCAGCAGGCTTGAAAAGGGTCTGGCGTGAACTGCCCACTTAAGGTCCTGCCACAGCATCTCAGTTGGATTTTGCCAGTCTGAAAACTCAAATCTTCTTTCTCCTGAGCCATTTACTTATTTCAATGCACCCAAGCCGCATTGAAGGACCGCCTAGTCCAGTGGCACCCAACCCTGCTCCTGGAGAGCTACCCCCCCTGCCGGTTTTCACTCCAACCCTGATTTAACACATCTGATTCAGTTAATCAAGGTCTTGGTCGGTGGGTAATTAGTAGAATCAGGTGTGTTAAGTAAGGGCTGGAGTGAAAACCGGCAGGGGGGTAGCTCTCCAGGAGCAGGGCTGGGCACCACTGGCCTAGTCAGCTGACGTACTCTGTGTAGGCAGAAGTACATACTCATTCGCGCGCCGTCTACGGCATAGAAGTGCCAAACAACAAGGAGAAGCCCCAAAAATTTAAAGAAGAAGAGGAGAAGCCATAACAACAAAAGGCAGAATGGATTCTCATGGCTGGAGTAGTGACGCTGTCAGATTGCAATTTGGGCTGAAAAGCTAGCACAGCGCAAACTAGTGAACAAATAGCTACAGTCGCTCATGGCAGCAATGGCAATGCAACATTAAACACCCCAAAGAGTGCTTTTCGAAAAGCCAAGGCCTCGAACAGCAAGTCCTGTAGGGACAGGATAAGCTGTCCCTTTTTGTGAGGAATTGGACAAGGTGCTAGGAGACCGACCAACATTTTGACTCGGTGAAGGTGAAGTTTTGGACTCTGAGCTCGATAGCAGAAAAGGAGAGCATCTGTTCAATGTGGCGATGGCTGCCAGTGGAGATGCCACAGCCACAGGATGCCTGCTATTATAACCCAGGGAGACAATGGCGATAGTGACGGTATGTAATACCTAGTTTGAGAAACGAACTTGAATTGTATTAAAATGCATTCAACAATTTGACATTGGCTTCCTATCCATGTTAGATCAGAATTCAAGGGGCCTCTGCTGACTTGAAAATCCTAAATGGGCTTGCCCCACATACCTTTCTGCTCTCATTCCATCTCAAGCTCTCCGCTCTCAAAATGTCCCTGCTTAAAATCAGAATCAGTACAGACTCAGAAGGATTTGCAAGTTTAAAAAAACAAGGGCTAGGACAAATACAAAGAATAGATGTCTTAACGGTTTAATGGGTGAATTTATGGAATAACTGATGGGGAATTAAAAATGTGTAGCACACTATGAATTAAAAAATGCTCAAAAATAACAATGAATAAAACAGGTATAAACATAATGGCGTGACATGATGATTGACATATGACATGACGCGTTGGTGCAGTGGTTAGCGCAGTCGCCTCACAGCAAGAGGGTCCCGGGTTCGAGCCCCGGGGTAGTCCAACCTTGGGGGTCGTCCCGGGTCATCCTCTGTGTGGAGTTTGCATGTTCTCCCCGTGTCTGTGTGGGTTTCCTCTGGGTGTTCTGGTTTCCTCCCACAGTCCAAAGACATGCAGGTCAGGTGAATCGCCCGTTATAAATTGTGTGTGTGTGTGTGGGCCCTGTCATGGTCTGGCAGCCTGACCAGGGTGTCTCCCTGCCTGCTGCCCAGTGACTGCTGGGATAAGCTCCAGCATCCCTGCGACCCTGAGTAAGGATTAGCGGTTTGGATAATGAATGAATGACAATAACAAATGAAACGTTTGATTTTGTACTTTGGGACTGTTGTTTCGTATAGTTTGGGTTTTTTTTGTATGAAATAAAAAGGGTAGGTTAATGAGTTAAAGCTTCAGCCTACACCTTTTCAGTCAATAATGTTTCTTTGTTTGATTTAATTTGTTATGCTTTATCTATGTATATGTGCAATCTTTTGTAACACTTTTAAGATAAGGAGTGAATGAATGAACAAATAAATGCAAGGCTCCTGTGTGTACCCAAAGTTAAAAAGAAGTCAGTTGGTGGCAGGGCCTTTTCCTATCAGGCCCTGTTCTTTTGGAATAACCTGCATGCTGCCATCAGGCAGTCAAAGTCTGTTGAACCCTTTAAATCCAAACTTAAAACTCATCTTTTCACCTTAATCTACAATTAGTTGCCTTTAAATTGAGTACTTCATGACCTGTACTGGGTTCGAGCCCCGGGGTAGTCCAACCTTGGGGGTCGTTGCGGGTCGTCCTCTCTGTGGAGTTTGCATGTTCTCCCCGTGTCTGTGTGGGTTTCCTCTGGGTGCTCCGGGTTCCTCCCACAGTCCAAAGACAGTGGTTTGGAGAATGGAATGGAATGGAATGACCTGTACTGCGTGGCGGGTTGGTTTCTGTCTCAATGAATTTACCAAGCACTGTTATGCTGATGAGATTATAGAGTATATGTTTTATTGTTATTTATGCATGCTCGATAATCCAGGTAAGGAAATCCCAGAAAGTTGAATCAGTTCATCTGGACACGTTTATTGGGAGAAATATTTCATCACTCATCCAAGTGACCTCATGGCCTCAGTTGAGACTGAAGAAGTCACTTGGATGGGATTTTTTATTATTTTTTTAATTTTTTTTTAAATAAGCTACTAAATGCTCATTTCTGATGCCTTTTAGGATAACTCTAGTGCTGGTCACAAGCTAACAAAACTACAAGATTGAGCAAAATAAAGAACGAAGTATTAATTTATTAAGTGCAAATGTACCTTTACAAATGATATGCTCACTTTTACAAAGAAAATTAACAAAAGGCAGCCCCACGAGGTACACAACTAATTACAATTGTTTTCAAAATTATTACTCTCTATATTCACTCTGTGCCAGAAACCATGTTAAAATGTGAAAAGAAAAATAGCAAATGTGAATATGAAAGAATATCCTATGCTGTAGGACTGAGGGAGGACAAGGCTTGAGGGTTCTGTCCTTGTTTTTTCTTCTTGGCCTAGACCAGTGTCTCAAGGGCCCGCTTTCACTGTTTTGCCGTATGCCTATAGCCTGTGAACCAGACAAATTCACAAACACTAATGCTACTCATGTTACTGTTAGCGTTTATCAGTGGTTCCTGCTGACCGGATGTTCTTACAAAGTGTGCGGGTCCACCCCCCCGTACCTGACATCCGCCCTTAACAGTGTTGGCTAGCTTGCTAACAATTCTTATTTCCTCCAATTTAATCCCTTACTTCAGACTTTCTGACTGGCCAATATTTTTCAGTTGACACCTTCTCTGTAGTTTTGTGGCTGGCACGCGCTGCTGTGGCAACTTCATTTTGGCTTTTCCCGCACAGCAGGTCGTAGACCAAGGGCTCACGCTGTACTGTAACAAGCGAACTGATTGGCTGTTGCCTTTTGTTGACAGTCGATGCATGCATCCACAACGTCAGATGTTCGCGCTCCATTGTCTTTCTATGGAAGTTGCTTTGAGTGGGGGGGCTCTCGACCCCCCCCCAATTATTTCTCAGCAGATTTCCACGAGTCATGTAGGTGACCTATTTTGGATTCAAAACGGCGAATTTCGCCGAAAGGTGACAAGTTTGGGAACAAGGGTTGGGAACTGGTTCCAAAATTCCGATTCCAAAAGGAATCGTTAAGAAAGACAAATTTTCACTCTGCCTATCGGTTCCTAAATAAATTTCACTCGCGCTAAAGTTACTTTCAGTTTCCGTGGTGGCGGCATGCAGCTTCCATAGTTTCCGCATCCGCAAGTTAAATGTGCGCCATCATGGACCAGAGCGAGCAGCGGTCGAGTATGGCTTCATTTTGCCTTGAAAAATGAAGGGTTGGCACAGTGCGACACCTGTGGCAAAATTATTTCGTGCAGGGGAGGATGCACACAGTAAATATGGCCCAACACCTTCGCCTACACGTTGTACAGATTAACCAGTGTAGCGTGGTCTCCATCTCCTGCCTCGGCGTCCTCTTCAGCCAACCCTGAGCAAACAGCAAGCAGCATCTCGTCGCAATTGGGCAGGTGAAAATGAATAACTTTTGTCTTATTCGCAACAGCGAGACAGCAAACAAAATACATGAGCCAATTGCTATAAACTGTATGCAAACACTGAAATGTGTTTTTTGTTTTTTCCTGTGATGAACGCTCCACATGTACAGCCTGAGAAGGCAGATGTGCTCATTTTGCTAAGCAAGAACTGTTAATAATTTAAGGAGTTTAATACCTGGTAGTTAGGACCAGGGTGTGACTATGTCTTTATTTCTTAATTTTCATGTATGAAGACAATTGTTGTAAATGTAAATATAAGAATGAGACATTCACATGAATGATCCATTCTTAAAACAGAATGGCTTGGATAAAGTTTTTTTTTAAATAAAAGGTGCTTCTGTGAAAGAAGCCTGTGACCTGTTTTGACCCCGCCCCTCAAAGAAGCGGAATCGAGAATCGTTAAGAACCAGAATTGAAAAGCAGAATAGGAATCAGAATCGTTAAAAAATCCAAGCGATGCCTAGCCCTAATTTGTCAGGGTATCCCTACAGGGTCTCCCAAGGGCATAATGGGCACACCCCCAATTTCTCAAGTGTCCTAAATGGGGAGGAAAAAAACACTCTTGGAGTTAATAATTAGATTTCTCTACAGTTAATGCATAGCACAAGTACAAACAAATGAGCAGGCCATCTTCAGAATATTGCAAGAATGTGGCTCACCGGTGGGAAAAGGCTGCCACTCTCAGCTAGATCGAACAGTGTGGAGTTTCATAGCACGCTTGCATCATACACAGTGCCAGCCCATCCAATGTTGATATTGGTGAGTATGTTGATGGAAAAGGAAATAGACTACCTTTAATGACCTACTTTGATTCCATGAGGCAGGCAAACAAGCTTCTATCATAGTCTAACATAACAAAAATACGTAACTATTTATACACCATTTGATACATTACATACACAATATACCTCAAAAGATGTACACTAGAGCCTATATTAACCATCGGAGTGACACGAGTTTCAGTGTTGGCCTTCTCCCACTGAGTGAGAGTGTGTGTTTGTGTGTGTGTTACTCACTGAGAGAGGTAATCACAACAGCTTGTAAGATGATGGAATGACTCCCTTTGTGATTGAAGTAAGCATTTGCCTTGTTGGAGGGGGCTGCGATGAGGATATGAGAGCCATCTATTGCTCCCCCACATTGGGGGAACCCCCATCTCTCCTCCATCCACAGTCTGCTGCAGTCTTTCCCCTTGAGGCAAACTAATAAATTGCAGCTGAAGTGTGTGTATAGCACAACAAACCTCCCAAACACATTTGGACACTTGCTTTGCCAATACCAAAGAACTTGGACAACGTTTTAAAGTCTGTACCCGATGTGAGGTGCCACTTGCTACTGCAATCCTCTTCTCCAGTTATATTCAAATGTGTACTTCTTTTGTGTAGCTGCGGTTGCAGTTTCCCACATATGAAATCAAATGTGAGATGTTGCATGCAATGATTAGGAGTTTATGATTATATGCTGTGTCATATACTTATTGGACATCTGATTTAAAAAGAGGTAGTGCACATTGGAGATAAGTAAGTGAGACATCTTGACCAGAGGGGGCTATTTACAAAGTGTCATATTTACATAATAAGTGTCTGTTCCTGCGCCATGCTGTCAAGTGTTCATGAGGACGATGGCCTGTGGGGAAAAAACTGTTCCTGTGTCTGGTGGTTTTGGTGCCCATTGCTCTGTAGCGCTCGCCAGAGGGTAGGAGTTCAAACAGACCGTGTCCTGGGTGTGTCTGTGTGGGGGGGTCTGTGCTGATTCTGCCCACCCATTTCCGAGCGACAGAGGTGTACAAATCGTGCAGGGTGGGCAGGGGAGCGCCAGTAATTTTTCTTCTGCTGTCCTTACTGTTCACTGTAGTAGCTTTTGTTGCTGGATGTGCGCAGGACAGATTCGATGCCTGTGGTGTAGATCTAGTTCAACAGCTCCTGCGGCAGACCAGACTTCCTCAATTGCCGCAGAAGGAACATCCTCCGTGGGACCTTTTTTTCTCTGTTTTTTGGGTTTTGCAATTTTTTTTTAAACATAACACAACCAAACAGTCAAGCATATGCGTCCCCTCCCTCTTTCCCGCCCTCCCTCCCTTCCATCCCTAGAGCAGAGATAAACAGAAAAAAGAAAAATGTTGCACAGGTGACCGTCATATCACTGAGGATGGAGTTGGTGTTGGTCTCCGACTTCAGGTCTTTGGAAATGGTAGTTCCCAGAAACTTGAATGTCTCCACAGTTGACACATGGCTGTTGGATATTGTGAGGGGGAGCAGTGCTGAGGGATGTCTCCTAAAGTCCACTGTCATCTCCGCAGTCCTGAGTGTGTTCAGCTCCAAGTTGTTCTGACTGCACCAGAGCACCAGCTGCTCAACCTCCCGCTGATACGCATCCTGGATGAGTCTGATGACCATAGTGTCATCTGCAAACAGCTGGGTCCTTGCCGGTGCAGTTGTTGGTATAGAGGGAGAAGAGTAGTGGTGAGAAGACACTTCACTGGGGACCACCAGTGCTGACTGTTCATATATCAAACGTGACTTCCCCCAGACTCACCTGCTGTTTTCTGCCTGTCAGGAAGCAGATGATCCACTGACAGATGGCGGGCAATATAGTGAGCTGGGAGAGTTTGGAGGAGAGGATTTCTGGAATGATGGTGTTGAACGCCAAGCTGAAGTCCACAAACAGGATCCTTGCATATGTCGCAGGGCAGTCAAGGTGTTGCAGGATATAGTGCAGTCCCATGTTGACTGTATCATCCACTGACCAGTTTGCCTAGTAGGCAAACTGCAGGGGGTCCAGCAGGTGCCTTATGATGTTCTTCAGGTGGGCCAACACCAGTCATTCGAAGGACTTCATGACCACAGACGTCAGAGCAACAGGCTGGGATGATGGTGGAGCGTTTGAAACAGGAGGGGACTTCACACAGCTCCAGGGATCTGTTGAAGATCGGTGTGAAGACTGGATCCAGTTGGTCAGCACAGGCTTTAAGATGGGAGGGGGAGACGCCATCTGGAGCAAGTGCTTTCCTGGTCTTCTGTCTCTGGAAAAGCTGGTTCACATCCTCAACACATATCTTAACTACAGCCTGAGTATCGCGGGGGGGGGGGGAGTTAACAGAGGTGTGAAGGGGGCTGTTGTCATTGGGCTGTAGTGGGTAAGGGGTATGAATTGTCTCTCAAACCTACAGTAGAAGACATTCTGGTCATCTGTTCATATTTGTAGTGTCTCAAAAATAGACCCATATTTGGAGTTATAACAGGAATGAGAGCCTTATTCTCCCTCTGTGAACCTGATCTTCAATAGGACAGGATTTATTCACATGTTTTGTTTATACAGCAGCCGTCCTCTGCAGGACTTAAAGCTGAGTGGAAATTGCAAATTATAAGAATCTTACATTACAAGAATTTTGCACATGGAAGAGAAGAGAACATCTAAAAGGTCCTAAAGGACTAGGAAAGAACAAGAAGGATACCGGCTAGAGTCCTAGTTCTCCTTTATAGCAGTAATAAAGTTTGACCTTAGCAGGTATACTGCATTAGCAACAACAGTACAATATCTCTGGCTCGTCTCTGGGGAGGCATTGTCTTGGTAACATCTTGCTGTAAACTTTAAATGGCATAGGAGATGGGAAACGTATGCATGATCTGGCACCCATCCTAAGGTTCCTCTTCTGTGTCAGTAGTGACGTTGCAGAGATGGACGGTGCTATTGTTACCTGTCTGAAAGGGGAAGATATAAGTTTAACAGAGGAGACAGGACATGTTGCTGCTCTCGACTCAACTCTATTGAATATTTGCATTATGACAAACAAAAGCAACATACTGGAAAGATTTCTTCATGCATGCTCAATAATCCAGGTAAAAAAAAAAAATCACAGAAAGTTGAATCAGTTCATGTGAACACGATAAACTTTTTGTCCAGATGAACTGATTCAACTCTCTGTGAGACTGGAAAGATTGTTTTATCAGACTTGATCAACACAAAATGAGTACATTTATCATATATTGAAAAAAATAAATTAATAAATGTCTTCTGCATAACTTAACACATGAATACTTAATTTCATATGCCTAAAGATATGAACGCTTACTTTCTATGAAGTTGGATTCTCTAGAAACAAGTAAAAAGTGTCCTTAAACACCTCTGCAGTTTGACACTCAACCCTATCCTTTGTTAATACAGAAAGTTAAAATTTTATTCAGGTTTTAATTGGTTACCAAGTACCCGTTGGGCATTATTTCTGCAATATTTATATTGCACAGTCAAACCAGAAAAAAAGGGAGCGTTTGAATATGGACTTCAAAACCGCTGTGAGGCACTGGACTAACTAGTTTTATCACAGCACCTTACTGGGTAATGTGGGTGGTTGGCTATTCAGGAGTGTCTATCATAACATCAAACTCTGAAACAAATGAATGTTAATCCAGTTGCTTCAAAATATACCTATTCAGTTCTTTTTTGCTTTACTTTGATGGAGGATGTATTTGCATTGTGAACAATGGAGTCCCCCCCCCCCCCCACACACACACACAGTGGACTCATGCCTTTTGGATTATGCATAAAAATGAATAAGTCATCAATGGAAATTGCAATGTATTCACACTTTAGGGTAAAATCAATGCTATGACCCCAAGTCCCAATGAAATACATTTTACAGGAAGCTGCATTTCCAATCTGGCAGGAAATTAAAGAGACGATATGAACAGTCATATGACGTTATGTTGGAAGAGTACTATTTTGATGAAAAAAGAAGTTAAGTGCAATAAAGCACAGGTTTAACTGCTTATCTCTGGTGGTATGCTTTTGAGTTTGGTGCGCATATCAAAGCTGATTAATTAATACAGTGAACACTCTTTAACGGCGCTAACATCCTCTCGAATCAGAAAAGTACAACTTACTTCATTTGCATGGAACGTGTGTGTTGAATTTGAATTGCTATAACTTCACATGAATTGTTCAGTGGTAGGGATATACATATGAAGAATGCTGTTATTAAATCAGTGTCAGGTATGGTGGCTTACAAATTTTACCCAATCTGAGCAATATTAGAATAATAATTCAACGTACACTCGCATCCATCCTGCTGTTTTAGGTGGTAACATAAGAAAACTGCATTAACACCAACACCAATACAGCCTATTATCTTTTGTGAGTTAGGTTTCCACACAATTTCTCCAACTGATGAGGATCTACCCGCCCCCCCCTCTCCATTTTTCTCCCTAATTGTACTTGGCCAATTACCCTATTTCCCGAGCTGTCCCGGTCGCTGCTCCACCCCCTCTGCCGATCCAGAGGGCTGCAGACTACCACATGCTTCCTCCGATATATGTGGAGTCGCCAGACGCTTCTTTTCACCTCACAGTGAGGAGTCACCAGGGGGATGTAGCGCACGGGAGGATCACGCTATTCCCCAGTTTCCCCTCCCACCTGAACAGGCACCCCAACCGACCAGAGGAGGTGCTAGTGCAGCAACCAGGACACATACCCACATCCGGCTTCCCACCCGCAGACACGGCCAATTGACCTTTCGCAAAGTCCCATCCCCCTTAGTTACTGTTGCTATGCCCGTCAAGCATTTCAGAACTATCCAGGAAGTAGCCGGAAAACACCAAAACATGAAGGAAGAAATCAGCGCATTGTGTGGGTAAAAGTAACAGTAATAATACGTTAGCTGTATTAGCTATCAGTAATAGCTAGTAGCAAGCTTAGCCTGGAGCAGACAGGTATTTTTGTTGATTTTGGATGGATTAAGCTGGCCATGGGGTCTGCTATACTGCCAAATCTATTGTTGACATTGCGCTTCTTGCGTTCTGGGTTTTGGGAAGGGAAAGAAAATTACACCTCCTCCAAACTTTTCAGATATCTAGTATCCGATTTGCAGATCCCATAGGCACACCGTTTCAGCGTTTTGTTGTGTGTTTGAAAGCTTGACGGACCGTTGCTAAGGTAGGATTGGACAAGCACCGTTCTGGGGCGGTACTTTGTGAAAGGTCAATTTTGTCTGTAGGGATGCCCGACCAAGCCGGAGGTAACGCAGGGATTCGAACTGCTAATCCCCGTGTTGGTAGGCAACGGAATAGACTGCTACGTCACCCGGACGCCCGATGAGGATCTATCCTCACCAGCATATTGAGTAAACACAATATCTGTTTCTCTCATACTCCCAGACTCTCTTTGTCACACACAGCCTCTCATTAATGAGCTCCTTTAAAGCGAAGTTCAAAGTTTATTGCACGGTGTGTACATTTTATCTGCCTCATCAAAAATCCAATGAAGGAACACGTAATTTTCAGTTCATTTGCTTTGAATGCCATGCTTTAAAGAACAGCAACCAGTCGACTGGTGAATAGATGGTCTCATTTCATATTCTCAGCACAGGGAAAATTCCTTGTTGAGGCTTCCTTTTTTTTTCATGGTAGATTGCTTAGCATTACTTTGTGACCAAATAGATTTCCTCTTTTCTTCAGCTTGCTTTCTTTATAGCGCATGGATGAATCTTAAATAGGATGAAAATGGTCCCCTGTTTCTTCAGTTTTACTTAATTGTAAAGCAACAGCAGTCCGTTACGTAAGGAGAATGAATATGTGATGAATGATTAAGACTATGCTCACACGTTCTGAGCAATTAAACACGAATCTCGTGAAAACCACGTTTCTTGAGTCTTGGAGAATGAGCCGTCTACTTCCATTCATCCATGCCGCCTGCATATCAGTATATTGGTGTTGCTGTAATTGCAAGGGTTGATGGAAAAGTCACAAACACATGCTGTCTCGCGCAGTGAAATTTTGTGTTAATTGCTGGTGCCGGAGCGACTAGTTCAGTAATTGACCGGCACAGCTTTCGCTGAGATTGGGGAAGGTAAGACCTTTCTCATGTACGTGGGTGGAATCATGAAGCACATTTAATGCAGTACAACTGCATGTAATGGTCATAATGAACTTCATATATTTAAGTGTACGAAAATGCAGAACAGCTGGTTATTGATTGACGGAGCTTGGCCAGAGGGTGGAGGTAGAGGCACAGCAGGGATACTATATGTATGTGGGAGTATACACTGATGGGGTACAAAATGACATGGCCTTATCATACTGTGATAGTATATGTCAATAATTCTTAAAACACATAGCCTCCTACATGTTTCTAACACTTAATTTTTAAATTGTTTTGCTTTTCTCCCCAATTGTATCTGGCCAATTATCCCACTCTTCCGAGCCTTCCCGGTTGCTGCTTCACCCCCTCTGCCGTTCCGGGGAGGGCTGCAGACTACCACATGTCTCCTCTGATACATGTGGAGTTGCCAGCCACTTCTTTTCACCTGACAGTGAGGAGTTTCTCCAGGGGGATGTGGCGCGTGGGAGGAGCACGCTATTTCCCCCAGTTCCCCCCGAACAGGCGCCCCGACCAGCCAGAGGAGGCGCTAGTGCATCGACCAGGACACATACCCACATCCGGCTTCCTGCCCGCAGACACGACCAATTGTGTCTGCAGGGACGCCCGACCAAGCCGGAGGCAACACGGGGATTCGAACCTGCGATCCCCGTGTTGGTAGGCAACAGAATAGACCGCTACGCTACCCGCACACCCCTTAACACTTAATTTTACAAAAGTGTTTGTACATGTACTGTTTTTACAACTGACACATCAGTTTGGACCTCTCTAATGTTTTAGTTTCTGACTGTGATGGATTAATGCGGCCCTAAAACACACGACACTGAACACACGAAAGTAAGACACCATTAAGTATTTACTATATAACCTTTCTTCTGTGTGTTTTCCTTTTCTCTTGAACTGACTTTATATACATCCTCTTAAGTTCAACGAAACCTACATTTAAACCAATGCTGTCCGGATGGTTGTCTTTTTCAATAACTTCACTTGGTGGAAATGTTGTGTTGTCCTCTCAACTATGGCTTCTCGCCAATAGTTTTGATGAGAATCTTCTAGGATCTACAACACACATGCATATATGGATAAACACCCTCACTCCAGAGCTAGTGGGGGTCCCCCCATGGGTGATATGGGGATGTATCTGAGCAGATTTGTCAACTCAGCCAGACTCGGTGCCTAGAGTGTAGGGCTGCACAACAGAGATAGCAGTTCACTCGTGCTATACACACACACGCACGCACGCACGCACACACGCACGCACGCACACACGCACACACAGATCTCTTCAGTAAGGCTGACCACAGCTTAGTCACTGACTGCATATTTGTAGAGGTGAAACTGTCTGTTAGGGATCTGGTAGGGATACACCAGCGTTCCTGAAACCCCCTGCAGTGGGGTCAGGGTGAAGTTATTGTACTTATTGCAGTGGGGTCAGGGTGATGTTACTGTACTTATTGCAGTGGGGTCAGGGTGTAGTTACTGTACTTACTGCAGTGGGGTCAGGGTGTAGTTACTGTACTTATTGCAGTGGGGTCAGGGTGAAGTTATTGTACTTATTGCAGTGGGGTCAGGGTGATGTTACTGTACTTATTGCAGTGGGGTCAGGGTGTAGTTACTGTACTTACTGCAGTGGGGTCAGGGTGTAGTTACTGTACTTATTGCAGTGGGGTCAGGGTGATGTTACTGTACTTATTGCAGTGGGGTCAGGGTGAAGTTATTGTACTTATTGCAGTGGGGTCAGGATGAAGTTATTGTACTTACTGCAGTTGGGTCAGGGTGAAGTTACTGTACTTATTGCAGTGGGGTCAGGGTGAAGTTATTGTACTTATTGCAGTGGGGTCAGGGTGAAGTTATTGTACTTATTGCAGTGGGGTCAGGGTGAAGTTATTGTACTTATTGCAGTGGGGTCAGGGTGACGTTACTGTACTAATTGCAGTGGGGTCAGGGTGAAGTTATTGTACTTATTGCAGTGGGGTCAGGGTGAAGTTATTGTACTTATTGCAGTGGGGTCAGGGTGAAGTTATTGTACTTATTGCAGTGGGGTCAGGGTGTAGTTATTGTAGTTATTGCAGTGGGGTCAGGGTGACGTTACTGTGCTTACTGCAGTGGGGTCAGGGTGATGTTACTGTACTTATTGCGGTGGGGTCAGGGTGACGTTACTGTGCTTATTGCGGTGGGGTCAGGGTGATGTTACTGTACTTATTGCAGTGGGGTCAGGTTGATGTTATTGTACTTACTGCAGTTGGGTCAGGGTGAAGTTACTGTACTTATTGCAGTGGGGTCAGGGTGACGTTACTGTGCTTATTGCGGTGGGGTCAGGGTGATGTTACTGTACTTATTGCAGTGGGGTCAGGGTGAAGTTATTGTACTTATTGCAGTGGGGTCAGGGTGACGTTACTGTGCTTACTGCAGTGGGGTCAGGGTGATGTTACTGTACTTATTGCGGTGGGGTCAGGGTGACGTTACTGTACTTATTGCAGTGGGGTCAGGGTGAAGTTATTGTACTTATTGCAGTGGGGTCAGGGTGAAGTTATTGTACTTATTGCAGTGGGGTCAGGGTGAAGTTATTGTACTTATTGCAGTGGGGTCAGGGTGAAGTTATTGTACTTACTGCAGTGGGGTCAGGGTGAAGTTACTGTACTTTCTGCAGTGGGGTCAGGGTGAAGTTACTGTACTTACTGCAGTGGGGTCAGGGTGAAGTTATTGTACTTACAGGAACTGGCACAGCAAGTTTCGGCATAGAGTATAGTTGTGTCATTATCTTATACAAATGGGTGACAAAGAAAAAAAACAACATAGTGTCTTAGTAAGGTGTTGGGCACCCAAGACTCACCAGATCAGCCTCAGTGCCCCTTGTCATAGATTCTACAAGTCTCTGAACTCTACTGGAGGGATGGACACCATTCTTCCAAAAGATATTCCCTCATGTGGCGTTTTGATGATAGCGGTGGAGAGCGCTAACACATCAGTCCAAAATCTTCCATAGGTGCTCAATTGGGTTGAGAACTGGTGACTGTGAAGGCCATGGCATATGATTTACATAATTTTCACCCTCATCAAACCATTCAGTGGCCCCTCGTGCCCGGCGGATGGGGGCATTGTCGTCTTGGAAGAGACCACTCCCATCAAGATAGAAATGTTTCGTCAGGTAAAGGTGACCACTCAGAATAACTTTGTAATGATTTGCAGTGACCCTTCCCTCTAAACCAGCGGTCGGGAACCTATGGCTCGCGAGCCATATATGGCTCTTCCGGTGACGGCATATGGCTCCCAGACAATTTTGAGTTGAAAAAAAAATCAGTTTGGAACTGATTTTAAAATACTTGTGATATTTCTTAATAATACTGTGTCATTTTAAAGTAAACAGAAATTAGTTTTGAAGATAAATTTCACGGGTCACGGGTCACCCGTGGGTCGGGTCGGGAACCAATGGCTCGCGAGCATGTCCGGGTCATTGTAAAGGTGAAGAAATCAATTTGATCAGATAGCCAACTAGTTTATCCGCTTCAACCCTTGTAAGGGAAAAGAGGGCGAAAAGAAAAAAAGACGGTGGTTACCGTGCATTCCAGGCTGCGTGCGCAGAGGAATCTGCATTTGTGGAGAGAGCAGGATCTGCCGTATGTCTCATATGCAATGATAACATTGCATCGATGAAACGGTCACATATAAAGCGGCACTTCGATACGCCATGCAGCACCAGAAGTCGCATTAAAAGTAAGACATATTTCATTTATTATACGTTAAAAATACTATATGGCTCTCAATGAAATATATTTAGAAATATTTGGCTTTTATGGCTCTCCCAGTCAAAAAGGTTCCTGACCCCTGCTCTAAACAATGCTGGCCTTATGGGCGGGCCTTGGGGGTCTAGGCCCATCCAGTAAGGTCACTGTGCCCCCTCAGCTGAATTCTCTCCCTGGGGAAAACAAAAAACAAAAACAAAACTGAACTGTTTATTTCTAGCCATAAGTACATTTAAGACATACAATTCGGTAATGGAAGACTCAACAATGTAATGTAAAATAATGCACCAAACAGTGATGGTGTGCATTTAAGAAACCATTTCTTACTAAGAAATAACAGCCCCCTGCCTAGCCAATTAAAAACCATTACCATATCCACATTGTAAGGCCAGCCAATCAATTATATTACAGAGTTGAACTTATGGTTACGTAGCAATGTTAGGTAGGCGGCACTAATGTGGACATTTTCTTGGCAGAAAACGAAGCTAAAACTTAGCGATGTGCAACTTAGCCATCATTCAATTAACACTGACAGAAGAAAGTGGTCTGGAACAGCACCCACATTGGTAATAAGTCGTGGCAGTGACAACCAAGCTCAAGCTAATGATTCGGCTGATATTAACTCGGTTCTGCACTCACAGTCAGCGGCTCCAGCTGTTCTAGTGGTGAGTTCATCAATCCACTCATGCACCTAGGGAAAATGTCTCCCCTGCTTTGTACACCGGGCTATTTAAAGAGTGGTATTGTAATTGTGGCTACGTTTCTGGATGAGTGCGCATATGGTTGTATAATTATGCATACCGGTTCGTGATGCGACCTAAAGGATGTTGTTTATCCTTTAATTTGTTGTGTAACCTGTGAAGGTGGTGGTCCAATGTATAGCTTTATTTGTTATGTAGCATTGCCTCTTGCAGTACTGTATTAAATGCAAAATGAAACATTCATTCATCCATCATCCAAACCGCTTATCCTTACTCAGGGTCACGGGATGCTGGAGCCTATCCCAGCAGTCATTGGGCGGCAGGTGGGGAGACACCCTGGGCAAGCTGCCAGTCCATCACAGGGCCAACAAACACACACACACGCACACACATTCACACCTAAGGACAATTTAGTATGGCTGATTCACCTGACCTACATGTCTTTGGACTGTGGGAGGAAATTGGAGCCCCCGGAGGAAACCCACGCAGACAGGAGAAGAACATGCAAACTCCACACAGAGGACGACCTGGGATGACCCCAAGGTCATACCAGGTCGTCATTAAAGTACTTTTACAGTGAAGTTCTGGTAAGGGGGTTGCCAGTAGATTGCATTAAATTCTCACTTGGTAACTGAAGAAAAGCATAACTGATGTAATAACTCAGTTTAGCAGTTTAGAAAATCTAATATATCACTCTCCAATGCAATTAACATTTGAACTTCATTATTGTGTGGGCTACAGATGTCTGCTTAGAAATACCCATTATTATGAAACTATGCAAAATAAGTAATAAGCAATTTAGAAAGTTTGAGTCAAACAAACTTTTCTTTAAAAGGGCAGTGTCGACATGCATACTGCTGCTGTAAAAACTGCTGTACAACCCCGAGAAATAAGCCAGAGATATTTTGAGTAGTAAAATATAAAATGCTTAATTAGTGTCTGCTCGAAACAATAAACAAAAATTCTTAATTTCATGTCAGAGACTGCCCCTTACCAGATGTGGAAACACCTGAGACATAAGTTGTAACTCCTTTCACATTTCTGTAGTGAGTGACTCATCCTACCAAACCACTGGTCTGAATGCCAAGGCAACTAATACAGAGGAAATGCGTGTTTAACCTATAAAGAATCCTGCTAGGTACACTTATGTTCTCTCAAAAAGCGGTTATAGATATTAAAAAGATCTACAATATCTAAATATATTGCGATGTATTCTCTGCTGTCTGTGAAAATAGAAATCAGTAAAAACATGGTGAAAATAATAATTAGAACCATTTGGAAAACAAAATGAACTAATAAGACCATTTTGTAAAATATACGTCAATAAGAACATATTGAAAATGTGTATCAATAGCAACAATTGGCGGGGGGGGGGACTGCCTGGGTTCGTTTTACCTCTTAAGAGTCCTGTGAGGTTGGCTCATGGTTTGCCCCTTGGAAGAGTCCTGTGAGGCAGGTGCATGCTTAACTTCAGGGAGAGTCTGGGTGGGTGTTGACAGTCCTGATTTAGAGAGGAATCCTCTCAGTCCATTAGAGATGACCATCACCTGGCTGGTTATTATCCTCCTCCAGATTTATTCCAGTGTTGCCACTGTATAACCGCAACAAACAAAACAATCAAAACAACTCTAGAATCAGTAATGTACAATAACAAAGCCTAATCAATGCTCATAAAGCTGATAATGTTGAAGTCTCTTTTAGCTTTTTTTTTTTTAAAGATTTTTCCTCCTTTTTCTCCCCAGTTGTACTTGGCCAAGTACCCTATTATCTGAGCCATCCTGTTCATTGCTCCACCCCCTCTGCCAATCCAGAGGGCTGCAGACTACCCCATGCTTCCTCCGATACACGTGGAGTCGCCAGCCGCTTCTTTTCCCTCCAACAGTGAGGAGTTTCGCTGGGAGGACGTAGCGCGTGGGAGGATCACGCTACCCCCCCCCCGAAGTTTCTCCTCCCCCCCAAAACGGGTGCCCTGAATGACCAGAGGAGGCGCTAGCGCAGCAACCAGGACACATACCCACATCCGGCTTCCCACCTGCAGACATGGCCAGTTGTGTCTGTAGGGACTCCCGACCAAGCCAGCGGTAACACGGGGATTCAAACCAGTGATCCCCTTGTTGGTAGGCAACAGAATAGACCGCCCAAGTCTAATGTGGCAACGTCTGTCAAAACAACACATGGATTGAGAGAGAGAGTTCACTGATTTATATGAAGTCCCATTCAAAGTCAGGGAGGTTCTTTAGTAGTGTGGAGATGTGTGTATTGACTGTGGCAGACCTCTTCTGGACGATCGCACCTCTCTTCTTAGAGACAACCTTGCCCCACAGGGCCTTTGTTCCTCTCTGGAGTGATACCAATGAAGCACCTGAAATCAGAATAGTCTAAGATCAGAGACTGAATGGGAAAATGTTAATAAAACCTTGTAGTCTTAAAAGGGTGGTTATTGGGTAGTTAAAGGGGTAGTTACTGATATCGTGAGGTACTTGGGGGAATTCTGCTGCTTGATTTTCCTATCAGACCTTCCTATATCTTTTTTTGTTGAAAAATGCCAGTGTATTGCTGTGCACTGGAACGAGTTCACATATTATGCCTCAATTCAAGCTTATAGGCGGTGTGATATGAAAATCGGCGCCACTGTGTAGTAATACACTAGCGTTATTCAACAAAGAAAATATTTTCAAGATATAGAGATGGGACAGGAACATCAATTCTGCACTCTTTTTTGCCTAACAGTTGACCAGCTAGCAAGGAGATATCTAATGGCAGGACTGCCTGCCTGAGTTAATGTCTGTGTCAACACCAATAAGTAAGTAATACCATCTTATGTTAACAAATCCAAAATATCTCTTTAAGTGTCCAAAATAATGATTTGTGGTGATTCAGTCTTACCCACTGAATGAATTTCAGGGTACAGGCCACCTTTTCATATTATTATTTTTTTTAATTATTTTATATATAGTCAACCTTCATAGTGAAGGTTGAATATATAGTAGATGGCAAATACAGCAACAAGTCCCACGAAAAAGGTTGTATGATGCCGTCAGATGTTACACAGCCTTCAAGGTCGATCAGTCCAGTGTCCACTTGCCCTGTTCTACCTGAAACTTCAAGTAATAGCAACATCAGAATGCATCACACCTTACATAAACATGTGTAAACTCAAAGTACAATGGCCATATAATGTCTATGGATATAATATGTCTATAAATGATATGCATACCAAGCAGTATCAGACAAGGACTTGCAGTTGAAGTGAGGGTTGTCTCAACATTAGCTGAGGTTCCTGCCACCCCAGTTGATGTTGACACAACCTGCAGACACCTGTAGGGAAAAGACAGACGTTAAAGAGGAAAATAAAAAGGTCGATAATCAGAAAACACTGGGTGAGAGTAACCAAGAGGTAAAAGAAGTTGAATTGAGAAGTATTCTCAGTGAACCTGCCATGACTAAATAGATATGACATTCAAAATTTAAAACACAGGGCAAAAAAGAATATGAATTTACAACTGTAAGAAGGACCAGCCCTGTTAGGTTCTCTCCAAAGTGTGCCATGAGGGGCTGAACAATGCGAAGTGCCATCTCATTATCTTCAGAATTAGAGAAGACATTCTTGACATCTTTGTTGATAGGTTTTCTCCTGAAGTATTCTGTGATGGCTTTCCCACATTCCTCCATCTTGAGTTCCACGCTATGAAGCACATTGATGTCTGTGAGCAAGTCAAAGTGAGCAGATATGCACCTTTGAGTGAAAAGAAAAGTCCATTTGCTTCTTAAAGCGTCAGTGTCAGGTGGTGGAAGTGCATTTATATGACGATGTTGTAGTCAGAATGTGAGCTCTATTAGATTTTTTATCTCTGTTCTTTCAGCTCCACCTGGACCTTCCTGTCTGTAAATCTCCGCCAGTCTTTGGCAGTTCTGCTCCACAGTTTCATTAGTTTTTTTTTTTTTTGGAGGGAGCTCTGGCTGAAATCTTGCACGGCCATAAGTGTCGGTTGGCCCCCTCATGTATGTAGAACTGGATCTAGAGGCTCGGTGGCGCGCATAGCCTCCATCGTGGTTCACATTCTCAATGCAGTTTTTCACTTGAATTAAAAAGTGACGTATAACCTCCACCCTAAAGTGATCCATCTGCTGCCATATCAGCAAAACTCTTTGATGATATGACAGCAGATGATATTTCGAATCACAGTGAGACACTGTGAGCGAGTAGGGTTAGCCTCATTTCATCTACAAGTACTTGTACCATCTGGTATTGCTCCACTGGTTTAGGTCCCCTGGTGTATATAGTTGCAAAACGTATTTCCTGTAGCATTTTTTTCTAAGGGACCTGAAATGTTTCTGGCCATGTTTTCAGTATTTGAGGTATGGAGGGTTTATTGCTTGGATTGTTGTTTCCTATCTGGCTTGACAGTAATGCAGTGGCTGACAACTGTGATTGACTAGAATGCGCGCCTGATAATGGTGATGGAGACTGAGACTGACAAAGCACTACTCAGTGGTGAATAGGTTGGAATAACTTGCAGATCCAATGTAACTGTCTCTGTCTCTAAAAAAAACAACAACAAAGAAACGATGAAAGATTTTGGGTACATCTCTAATAAGCTTTATCAGTGCCAATGCAGACATTTCAAATGTGGATTTAGAACTTTTATGGCCTTTCTTCTTTGGTGAAATTAGCAAAAGAAATTTGATGATTCAGAATTTAATGATCTGAAAAAATCGTAGTTGGCTTCATCCCACATAGGTTATTGTAACTCCCTCAAATGATCAGTTAGGTTATCCAGTTGGTTTTAAATTTTATTGTTTGCTTTCAAAGCACTGCATCGGCTGGCCCCTTGCTAAATGTCAGACCTCATTTGCCCTCATTCCACCTCAAGGTCACTCAGATACTCCAGTCAAATGTTTTTGTGTCCCCAACGGTCTTTGTTAAAGTTAAAGGGAGGTAGTGTTTTTGATGTGGTTGCCCCAAGGCTGTGTAACAAAAGTCCTCTCTCCGTTAGGTCTGCCACTACTGCTTACATGTCGAAATCCTGCTTAAAAAGCACATCTGTATTCCCTTGCATTTAAGTTTTCCCGAGGTGCTCTTTGTTTGTTATGTGCAGTCTTTTTCTCATTACTATGCTTTGTTTGTTTTAACCAACAAGCAAACAAAGCATAGTAATGAGAAAAAGACTGCACATGACAAAGAAAGATTGTTTTGTTGTTGCTGTTGTTGTTGGAGGATTGTTGAAAGTTTGGACAGTTTGGAGACAAAGCAAGAGAGGCAAGACTGAGATGGCTTGGACATGTGTGGAGGAGAGAGGCTGGGTATATTGGGGGAAGGATGCTGAGTATGGAGCTGCCAGGGAGGAGGAAAAGAGGAAGGCCAAAGAGGAGGCTTATGGATGTGGTGAGGGAGGACATGCAGGTGGCTGGTGTGACAGAGGAAGATGCAGAGGACAGGAAGAGATGGAAATGGATGATCCGCTGTGGTGACCCCTACCGGGAGCGGCCGAAAGTAGTAGTAGTAGTAGTAGTATACTTTGTTTGTTATAACCACTTTTTTTATTTATTGATGTTATAGATTCTAAAATGTACACTATGAAACTCGGAAAAAAATTCTGAAAAAGCTGGCCTAGCTAGTTAGTGTTGAAGGTTATCAAAATTAGTAAAAGGAAATATCCCATTGGTGCTCATAAGCATGCAAACAAATTGTCTCAACAAAGTATTGTGAAACTAATATGTCTTCAAACAAGACTCAATCAGCAGAGGTGACAGAACAGCTCCACCACAGCAGCTGACAGCTAGCACTTACAGTGAGCTTAACTGACAGGCCAATTTATTTCTCCGATGTAGGACCCTTCCTTGTCCCCCTCTCCCCTCCCATATGGGGCGCCAAGTGTAACAGACCCTTTTTCGTAGACAGAATGCCTTTTTGTGCTACAAAATGCATTAATTCATTATGAAACCATATCACACCATAACGCATTTTGTCCACAAAAAACACAAACACGTTAGCGTTGTGTCCATGAAATATTGAAGAGAGCACATACTTTCATGCACAGAAAACCAGACGGATAATTCCTGTTGTGCACCGAATTGATCGTTATGCTTTTCATTTTGTGGACAAAGGGCTGAATGCACTTTGGCACTATGTGGACACAAGAAACTCAATTTGTAGACAAACGTAATTCTGTCCAATAATAAGATATCCTAGGCCAGCGTTTATGCTTTTGTGGCACAAAATGCAGAATGTTCTGTGCTATCATCATTCCATGCCATTGAATGTTCATTTTGTCCACTTAACTCAGGGATGGGCATCATGATCCAAAAAGGGCCAGTGTGGGTTCAGGTCTTTGTTCCAACCAAACAGTTACACACCTGATTCTATTAGTCAATCAATAGTCTTTGCTAAGGACCTTGATTTGCAGAGTCAGGTGTGTAACTGCTTGGTTGGAACAAAGACCTGCACCCACACCGGCCCTTTCTGGATCATGTTGCCCATCCCTGACTTAACTGTTTTACTATATTACTGAAAGTATGATGTGCACGAAGGGGATTTAGCACAACATATTCCGGGACTCCACAGTTATAGAAGGCATTCTGTACACGAAATCCTGTGTCTGTTACTCTTGGTGCCAAGTGTAACAGACCCTTTTTCATAGACAGAATGCCTTTTAGTTCCACCAGCATTTGCTTTAGTGCACAGAATTATTCCTGTGCGATTTCATGACACATAATTCATTCCGTAGGTGAACATAATTGATTTTGTCCTTCGCAAAACACTGGTGTCTATGGAAGTTCAATCAGCCTTTATTTTTAATAATTTTGCCATATGGGCCATCCAATATTCTGTTTCCAACTGGACGGTAATACATCCATATTAAATGTCGTCTCCATAATTACATTTATCGCAAGATGCACCTTTCTTGAGTGACTTGATTGGTGATAAGATAAATGTTGCTCGGGGGTAAAGATACTCCTGCAAATCTCAAAAATCATGAAAAAAATAATGCCCTTTCTTATAAACAATTCTAAAGTATAAGATTAGGTATTTTGTAAAAATTATTATAGCAATTTTCCCACTGAGCAGCAATGGAATGATGGGGGCCATAATTATATTAATCACCATTGAGAGGCTGAAAAAGCATAAGAAGACAAAAGTTACACCAGGGCCAGTAGAGCATTGTGGGCCCATTTGCACCTGTTAAGAATCGGTAAGAATCGGCTTAATCGACTCGGGATAGGTTAAAGTAGTTATCCACGATTTTTTTTGAAACAACAACTATTCAGTGTATTAATGTTTTATAATTGCTCCTCTCTATGCTATTTTTCATTTGTGCCAGCATATTCAAATGTAACCCACAGGAAATGCTTCAAGTCAGCCACAAAAGAAAGAGAAGAGATGAAGAAGAAGGAAGTTGCATGTCGGAAAAGAAAGCAATAGGTGGTAAATTACAAAGCTAAACATTATCTAATCCAAAGGAGTTGAATCAAGTGCAACTGGACTTGGTATATATACTGTATATGCATATATATATATACCAAGTCCAGTTGCAGTTGATTCAACTCGTTTGGATAACCATGACCTGGATGAATGAAAACATTCACAGACAACATTATCTAATGTTTAATTAAGTCTTGGCCCACGCTGTCAGCAGGTTTGACATACAACACAGAGAGTTGTTATGCCAATGTGTCCTGGTCAGAGTTAATCTGCGAGTGGAGTTCAGATTCTCCACCTGCAAAGGCAATCTTTATTAATTATTTAGAACCGCTTATAATAACTCCATCCTCTGGATGACCTCTGGGATGACAAGAGCACAGGGCTTTTGTTATATATTTATAGTCACCATCGGTCCCCCTTTTCCGCATGTTTGATCAGCGAAACAGTCAATCAGAATCACTTCCCAAGAGGGGGACAATCACCACAAGTAAAACGAGGAAACTTGGAAACGAAAAATGACAACTTATTTCTGAAAGACATAGACATAGAAACAGGCACTGACGTGTTCGACAAAACATAATTACATCGATCTTATTGATAACAGTTTAGGACAACAGTTATTGATAAAGGAGAAGAGAAGAAGAAAAAGAAGGGGTAGAAAGACTAAGAAGGGTGTAATCGAGAGTGTTCCAGAGAGTGTGTGAGGCAGGTGCTAGCAGTGTGACTGTGCATGTGAAGTGTCCACCTGTGATCAAAGAGAGTTGGATCATCTAAGATGAGTGATGAAACGTTGTATCCAGATGAACTGATTCAACTTTCTTTGATTTTCTTACCTGGATTATTGAGCATGCATAAAGACATGTGCACCTGTGAGTGCACGGGATTAGTAAAAACAATTCTGCCCGGATTCCGCGACTTGCTGTAGTGCCTCCAAGCAGCAGATAGGCAGGTGAGGCTTGCTGCACAGCTGCTGGCTAGATGCCGCACATACCGAGCATACACTCACCTAGCCAAGTACCCCCAACACAGGCCATCCGCCCCCAGGATGAGCAGGGCCCTGCCAGCACCTGTGGACAGCCAGATATGCGGTATTCCCACCACCCAACCACCCCACACACACACGGCAGCCGTCACAGAAAAGCCACGCAATGGCCGCAAGTCCAACAACTGACCCCTGATCCACGGCCAACACCCATGATGACAAGCCCCCACCCAGGGGTCCCAGAAAGCACCTGGCAGCACTCACTGCAGCCCCAGCTGACCACCCACTCATGCCGACCTGCCAACGTCCCACCCATCCCGGTAGCCCCAGTCCTTAATGTATACTCATGTAATGTATGGAGTTAAAATTGCGGGGTGTCAGTTATGAGTCGCTCAGGCTCATCAGACCCAAATCACCAGCCCCCCCTCACCTGGTAGTGGGTGTTTGTGTGGATGGGTGTGTGCACTAAACTAGTATGATTGGGATTAAAATTTCAGGACGTTGTTGAGGTACAAGAGGGGCAGGAGCATCACGGGCAAGCTCTCAACCACACATGCAGGCCACAGATTGTGTCCATTTTGAATGGAATGTGGGAATTTGCATTATGAACAAACTATTGAATAAATGATGGATAACCACAAAATTCAACACACACACACACACACACACACATTGTACAGGTATGGGTGGATATGAAGCAATAGCGATAGCATTTGTTATGTTCCCCAGGAGAAACCTGCAGTTATGGGTGACAAGATGATATTGTGAATATTGCAGATTGTACCATTGTCTGTGTCTTCTTAGTCTTCTTCTTTTCGGCTTGTTCACTGTTTCTCAGGGGTCGCCACAGCAGATTTTACAGTTTCCATTGGTACCTTTTGAGGGCACAGCACCGATGGCAGTCATTGTTAACCCGAGCCTTGACCAATTCACTATGGAGCCTCGACCAATCCGGTATGGTCTTGTCAAGCTGCATATTGATTTGGCAAAATTCTATGTCGGATGCAATTTCTGACACAATCACTAACCCTATGGACAGGGGCACAGGTAAAGCGCTGGATGCCATCCCAGTATTCATGGACTTGCGCCCATGTCTGTCGCCTGTCTGTGTCTATTTGCTGGAATTCCCTGCTTAGAGCCCCACCAAGACTTGGTGATGACAAGGGTCTGTTGCACTCCCTATGTATGAAGTCTCAAATGGCAAGTATGCCTGTAGGCGTAATATGTCCTGACTCCTAAAGGTGGTGCAGTGGTTGTATAGATGTTTTGGATATGGAGAGATAGTGATGGCGGGTGTTATGTTCCCCAGGAGAAACCTGCAGTTAAGGGCGAAAAGATAATATTGCCAATTCTGTGTGTGATGGAGTATGCACATAATACAGTCTTCACCCTCCTCAACCACTGTGGAGGTCAAGTAATGACTGGAACTGAGGGAGATGGTGGGATGTATATGTCAAATGGGGGAAAAAGTATTGCCAATGATAAAAATAATGGCGTCATCTCCTAAGACCTTTTTATGGAAACTGGAAGTGGGTAGGCAACATATGAGTATAGCGATGTCCATTTAGACACTGCAGCGGTGGTTCAAAAAAATTGATAAATTGATGGCCGTCAACCATTTTTAACGTCTCTCTTGACCCTTCTGAAATTCAACATTTCTGATGTCATAAGGATTGTGGCGTGTCATTCTCCAACAAAAGGGAATAAACTTGCCAAGGGACATTACATTTTCCTAGGAAGGATTTGTCTAATGTACAATCATCATGTGAGAGCTGCATGTCAACTCAGCAAACTTTTGTGGGTTTACTATATATTACTGGCTCTTTTGCACATACAGTACTTTCACTCATTTAGTATGATCAGTAAACACTTTTGGATCTAAGATTGTCAGTTAGTTTGGAGTTTAAGCCAACTTTTGACACTGCGGACCACATTTTCCCTGGGTCTTCTGTTTACCTGTGCACCAATGGAGAAAAAATAGGGAAGTGCACTGGGGGTCGTGCGGAACCTGACAGAGAAACAACAAACCCCCTCTGCCCAGCATTCTGCTAGCTAACATTCAGTCCCAGGACACCAAACTTGACGAGCTGCGTGGATTAAACACCAACAAGACATTAGGAGCTGCTGTGGGTGTTCACCAAGACATGGCTGGAGCCCAGCCTTTCTGACTGCTGTCACGCTGGAGGGTTTCTCCGTATTGGCAAGACAGAATGAAGGACTCAGGCAAGTCAAGGGGAGGGGGTGTGTGCTTTATGGTTAACTCTTTGTGGGCCACAGATGTCTGTGTCTTAAAAACACACTTCTCCCTGGAGCTGCTGACCATCAAAGTTAAACTCTTCTACCTCCTCTGGGAGTTCAGCTCAATCCTCCTCACAGCTGTTTACATCCCCCTGCAGGCTGATAAATTATTAGCTCTGGACGAGTTGTATACAATTCTAAATGGACTGGAGAACGGACTCCCAGAGGCTGCATCGCCTGATTTGGGTGACTTAAACAGAGCTAAGGTTCTCCCAAAATACTATCAACACATCACTTTTCCCACTGTTACACCCCACTGAAAGACTGCTAAAAACCTCTCCCCCATTTTCTTTTGGAAAGGCAGACCACTGCTCCATCCTAAACCGGTTTTCAGGGTCATTTACAAAAGGAACAAAGAGGCTGAGAGGGTCTTACAGGACTGCTTCGAGACCACTGACTGGCAGATGTTTTAGGACGCAGCTGATGGAAACATCAACGAACACACAGACTCTGTCACAGGCTATATTAGTTAGTGCATCGATAATGCTATTCCAAAAGCCACTGTCTGGATTTACCCCAACCAGAAACCCTTGGACAGCTGTGAAATCTGTGCTAAACTCAGAGCACAGACCACTGCCCTCAACTCAGGGGACCTTGATGCCTACAAAGCAGCCAGATATGACCTCTGAAAGTCCATCAGGGATGCCAGGAGCCAAAGTGGAGTCTATTACAGCTCTGACCCCAGATGCATGTGGAGTGGATTACGCTGCATCATGGACTTTATAAAGAAAAACAGGAACAAGGAACATTGTTCAGCCCACCGCATTGCTTCCAGGCGAGCTCAACACCTGTTATGCTTGGTTTGATGTGGACACAGTGCCTTCCACGTGTCCACCTGTGGATGAGGAAGTTGCCAAAATGACCCTAGCAACGGAAGGTGTGAGATGGTTCTTCACAAGTGTCAACCCCTGCAAACCTCCGAGGCTGGATGGCATCCCAGACCAGGCTCTTAGGGTGTGCACTGATCAATTGACAGAGGTATTCACTAACACCTTCAACCTCTCCCTGAGGCAATCTGTGGTTCCCACTTCCTTCAAAGCGTCCACCATCATTCCTGTCCGCAAAAAGCCAGTGGCCTCCTGTTTAAATGACTACCATCCTGTTGCACTGACATTACTCATCATGAAGTTCTTCGAGCAGCTAGTCAAAACCTACATCTGCTCCTTCTTTCCTGACATCTTGGACCCTATGCAGTTTGCATACAGACTAAACAGGGCCACGGATGATGCTATTGCCTTGGTGACATACACTGCACTCACCTGCCTGGATAAAGGGTATGCATATGTGAGAATGCGCTTCATCGATTACAGCTCGGCATTCAGCATCCTTCCCTCAAAACATGTCACTAAGCTTGTCGATTTTGGGCTAGACAGCTCCATCTGCAGCTGGATGTTCAACTTCCTGACAGGCAGGCCCCAGCTGATGAGAATCAGCAGCCACACCTCCTTGTTGCTGACCCTCAACACAGGCGCACTGCAGGGCTGTGTGCTCAGCCCCCTCCTGCATGCCCTGTTTACTTACGACTGTGTTGCCAAGCACAGCTCAAATGTCACCATTAAGCTTGCTGACAACATGACCATCCTGGGCCTCATCACAGATAATGATGAGATGGCCTGCAGAGAGGAGGTGAACGCACTAACCAGCTGGTGCCAGGACAACAACCTCTCTCTCAACATCAGCAAAACAAAAGAGATGATCATGGACCACTGGAGACAGTACGGAGGTGGACACCTACCCAACTTCATTGGTGATGCTGTGATTGAAAGGGTCAGAAGCTTCAAGTTCCTCATCACTTAGGACCTCTCCTGTATCCTACACACAGACACTGTCATTAAGAAAGCTTGCCAGCGGCTCTATTTTCTGAGGAGATTGAGGAAATCTGGTATGAATGCCATTGAGAGCTTGATGACTGGCTGCATCACAGTCTGGTATGGAAACTGCTCTGCTCACAGTCGCAAATCACTACAGAGAGTAGTGAAAGCAGCGCAGCCCATCACTGGTAACAGACTGTCTGCCATCCAGGACATCTTCCACCAGTGGTGCCTGCAGAAGACACACAGTAACATCAAAGACCACAGACCCCCCAGCACGCAGACTGTTCTCCTTACTACCGCCTAGTAGTCGATACAGGAGCATGGCTGTACACACCACCAGACTTAAAAACCATTTTTACCATCAGGCTTCTGAAGTCACAAAATTAGGTACCTCTCATTGCATATCTGCTCACTTGCTGTCTGCATTGTTTAGATAAAAAAAATTGTACTATTCCATGGACTGCTACTGTGAAGGCAATTTGTCTGCCATATAATCATATATTATGTTTGCTTACTTTTAGTCTTTGATCATATATGACCTATACCATGTTTAACTTTAGTTTACATTGCTTGGATAGATGCTTAAAGCTCATGTGTAACAAATCAAATGTAGTGCTATAAAGTGTCTTCTCCATGTGACCTAATAAAGGCCTATTGGTAACAGTTAGCTGATATTAGAGGAATGTATGAGAAGCTCACTCGAGTGTAACAAGGTCGGAAGGAACGGCCCTGGAGAATTACGAGTTGGAAGATAAGGATGAGAGGATACCTGACCTATGAACTCTTTCAGCAAGTTCTGTTATACATCAGGATGACAGCCCAGCAATAAAGATAAGCTATTTCTTCCAAACAGGATTAGGTAGAAACTCTTGGTACATACCATTGTGACCATTACAATATGCATGTTTGTACTGCAAAGTATAAAGGGAGTGTGCTCTGAGATCAGGGTATGCACTTAAGTGTCTATGCTTTGTGCATCTATCTGTTCATGGACATATTAAAGTGTCTGCGAATGTTCTCGTTCATCCAGGTCATGGTTATCCAAAGGAGTTGAATCAAGTGCAACTGGACTTGGTATATATCCGTGAAATATACCAAGTCCAGTTGCGCTTGATTCAACTCCTTTGGATGACATATTAAAGTGTGACAATACTGTAAGAGATTTTGGTATTGCTCCACATTTAATGTCAGAGCGGAATTAAATAATTGCCACGACAGCTGCTATTCAACCTCGACTGATACGTGCCCTCTGTGCAATTCACTTGTCACTTCTATGTACATAGATCTCTCTTTACATATGCATACTGCTCTTATATTCTATTTCTATTCTATTTATATCTTAGTTAAATTTTTTTATATTTTACTAATTTTTCCCAATTCTTACTATAGTTTTTTTTATAAAGCTGCAAACGTTTTTTTGTTTGTTTTTTTTTACTGCTGAGCTGAGCTTACTCTTGTCCAGCACATTTCATTGTATTTTTGACCCTGTGTTAACCTACATATGGCTAATAAAACTGAAACTTGAAACTCACGGCAAATACTGCTTGATAATTGCTAACATTAGCTAAATACATTAGCAATTCGAAATCTTTCTCCTACTCTGAACTTAACCTTATCTTAACGCTATTTATAAATGTTGCACAGACAACTTAATTATAACCATTGTATAATTAAAAGATGAAACCAGCCACTGGGGATGCACAAGCCAGTGCATTCTTAGTGCCAGTCCCAAGCCTGGATAAATGGGGATGGTAACATCATAAAGGATATCTAGCATAAAACCTTTGCCAAATCAAATATACAGATCATAAATCAGACATCCATACTGGATCGGTCGAGGTCCAGGTTGCCAATGACTGCCACCGGTACTGTTGGCCAGCAGGCTGCCGATGGAAACTATGCTACTGTTGGGTGAAAGACAAGGAGAGGGTGAAGGCATGTCCAGAGGCAGCGGGAAAGGAGGAAGGGTAGGAGTGTGGAGGTGAGAGTCTTAACTTTGAATGGAAGCCAATGCAGGGATGCAAGAATAGGGGTAATATGGGACCTACGGCTAGTTCTAGTTAGTAGTCTATCAGCCGCATTCTGAACTAACTGTAGATGGTTTAAAGTAGCTTGGTTGAGGCAAGAGGAGAGAGAGTTACAGTAATGTAGAGGGGAGAAAATGAAAGTGTGAATTAATATTTCAATATCCTTAAAAGACAAAATATTTCTGATTTTTCCAATATTTCTTAGCTGAAGGAAATAGGATTGGACAAGCTTAGTAACATGGTGATCAAAAGACATTCTGGTCAAAGATGATACCAAGATTTTTAGCAGTAGGTTTGATGTTTGAATGAAGTGGACCAGTAAACTGATCAACTGCAGTGGCGAAGTTCTCAGGGCCAGTTAAGAGAACTTCAGTTTTGTCATGGTTTAGATGGAGGAAATTAAGGGACATCCAGTCTTTGGTGGCAGCTAAGTAGTCATGGAGGGAGGGCAGATGATTCAGGTTATTGGATTTGGCAGAGAAACAGATCTGAGTATCATCGGCATAACATCGGTATGACATGTCTTGAAAGTGACTATACAAATGGCCCAGAGGAAGCATGTATAAAGAAAAGAGGATCGGCCCAAGGACAGACCCCTGAGGGACTCCACGTAGTGGGGGAGCTGACGAGGATACAATATTGTTAATACAAACATTAAAATATCTATTAGTCAGATAAGAGCGAAACCAATTTAACCGTGTACCAGAAATGCCAACCCAGTTCTCCAACCTATCAAGTAAGATGGCATGATCGATGGTATCAAAGGCAGCGGTTGAATCTAGAAGAATAAGAATAGAGTAGTCACATTTATCAGCATGCATAAGAATGTCATTGGACACACTTGGTAATGCAGTCTCAGTACTATGCTAAAAAAGAGAGTTTGGAAATCGGTCTATATCGACCCTTGCAGGATCGAGAGAGGGTTTTTTGAGGAGGGGCTGACCACAGGTAATTTTAAAATAGTCAGGTACGGCCCTGGATGTGAGTGAGCAGTTGTTAGAGAGCAGGCTGGGACCTAAGCCAGGGAGGATGGATTTTAAAAATTTTGTCAGAACTATATCACAGGGACTGGAGGAGGGCCACATAAGGGCTACAGTATTTACAATGAACTCCAGAGAAACGGGAGCAAATTCCAACATTAATATCAGACAGCTGAAAGGGGCGGGGGGAGGGACAGTGGGGTAAAATTGGACTTTAGACCATAAATCTTGTCAACAAAGACAGACAAGAAATTTTCACAGTCATTAGCAAAACAGGCTGAAATGGTAGGAAGAGAGGGATTCACAAGCTGATTGACAGTACTAAGCAGAAACCTAGGGTTACGTTTATTACTATCAATCAAGTCAGAGAAGTAAGCAGCTTTCTAATCTTTAATAGTTTGATTCATATTCCATAATAACTCCTTCATATGGAGTTGGTGAACTTCAAGAGTAGATATTTTCCATCTGTGTTCGGCCTTCCTATATTCCCTTCTTTTTTGACGGATGTTTTCATTGATCCAAGGGGATTTATTAATAATCGGGACAGCCCTGGAAGTATATGGAGCCGAAAAACCAAGGGCAGATGTACACAAATCATTAAGTCAACTAACTTGGTCATTAATGTTGGCGAAGTGAGGAGCGCAGCTGGCCAGACTGGAAAAGCGACTAGAAAACATGGCTGCTGACTGCTTATTCAAGATGGGAGAATGAATTATACATTTCTGAGGTATTGTAGTAGGTGGTAAAGAAGCATCAAAGGTAATACATTTATGGTCAGAGACAAAATCAATTTTATTCGGGGAATTAAGAGACATAGTCAGGGTGAAAACTAAATCAAGTGTGCACCCACAGTTATGTGTAGGGCCAGTGACATGCTGCACAAGGTTAAAAGATTTAGAAATGTTTACAAAATCTGGCGGCCTGTCCAGGGTGTCTCCCCGCCTGCCGCCCAATGCTGGAATAGGCTCCAGCATCCCCGCAACCCTGAGATCAGGATAAGCAGTTAAGATAATGGATGGATGGATGGATGGATGGATGGATGGATGTATATATATATATATATATGAGAAATGAGAGTTTGGTACAGTTCAGCCACTCTTGACAGGACACATTAAAGCTCTATAACTGCTTACAACCTGTGCTGTTCATATCAACTGTGGTGTAAAATTAGTGGCCTATTCAGAGTGTAGTATGCATATTTTGAATAAGTACTTTATTTCCAAATCGGTTAGGATTATATTTGTTATCTTGCCCACTTGGCAACCACTGTTGACCTATTTGTCTCAGAAGTGGGATCCTGGTTATTGTGCTCGTCCTCAAGTTTCCTCCATTTTTGTCTTGTGTGTTTTCCTTTTCCAAGCTGAGGATCTGGGGATAAAGGCTTTTATCCATTGTTGTTTATTGTATCTACCTGCTTTTCGCTGTGAATTTAAATCCCCCTGAGGCTATTCATTTGATTTAGGCCTATACAAATGTACTTGACTTAAGCCACCGCTGAATTCATCTGTCTCCAGATCAATCCCCAAACTGTTCCCTCCCTGCAGAAAGAAGCAGGCAAACACTTTAAGCTTATATACTTGATGCTAAGCCAAGATCCATTCAAAATAAAGAAATTGTTGAAAATCTTATTTGAAAAAAGAGAACAAATGCATTTGTGAAATTGAGCCTTGTGCCTTTTAGGTTTAGGCTCAAGATTGGGCTGGAATTGACATAGGCTAACACTATGCAACATGCATTTTGCCACCTCACTTAAATTACGTTTAAGGTGAGCACCATTTACCATTTTCTGTAAATTGCCTTTGGCTTTCCATGGCACTTGAGTAGTTGCATTTTATCTGGCAAAAAGATACCGTCTTTGCTCAGTGAGAAGGGTGTATAGGGGCTTTTTGAAAATAATAGTAAATGTAATGCATTTGCATACATGGATTGGTAACTTTGGAGCCCATAATAAGGAAAGTGTCAGGCATGTTAGACGATTTATGAGAAAGTTGCGAGCGCTTTCTCTGTTCAGATGCCACTCGGAGGTGCCGTGCCGTCTGCTGGACAACAAATGTCATCACAAGAGAAACTCTGGGGTGTCACTCTTTCTTCCCTCCCCCCTTTTTCTTCCAGTTGTACTTGGCCAAGGCCCTGTGATGGCTTGGCGGCCTGTCCAGGGTGTCTCTCCGCCTGCCGCCCAATGGCTGCTGGGATAGGCTCCAGCATCCTTGCGATCCTGAGAGCAGGATAAGCGGTTTGGATAATGGATGGATGGATGTACTCGGCTAATTACCCCACTCTTCCGAGCCATTCCGTTCACTGCTTCCCCCCCTCTGCCAATCCGGGGAGGACTGCAGGCTACCATATGCCTCCTTCGATACATGTGGAGTTGCCAGCTACTTCTTTTTCACCTGACAGTGAGGAGTTTCGCTAGGGGGGGCATAGCACGTGGGAGGATCATGCTATTCCCCCCAGTTCCCCCTCTCCCCCGAACAGGCACCCCGAGCGAGCAGGAAACATATCCACATCTGGCTTCCCACCCGCAGACACGGCCAATTGTGTCTGTAGGGATGCCCGACCAAGCCGGAGGTAACACGGTGATTTGAACCGGAGATCCCCGTGTTGGTAGGCAACGGAATAGACCGCCACCCGGACGCCCTGGGGTGTCACTGTTAAGAACAGAAGAAGCAAAATGTGTAAGCTTCAATCAACTTCTCAGACAAAGTGGCAGAAAGTAACTTAGAAGGCAATGAGGACAACTTAGACTAAGACTGTGTTCATACCTGTGATCAGTTTTTTTGGTCTGAACCAACTGCTGAAAAATATATTTATGGGTTTGCTTAGAGTTGACGTGTTTTTTTGCAAATAAATCGATGTCAAATGGATTAACCGGGAAATAATTTGATACGCCAGTGCCTTTTTTGCAAATAAATCAATGTCAAATGGATTAACCGGGAAATAATTTGATATACCAGTTTTGGCCACTGTGTCCTTTGACGTAGTTCAGGAACCTAGGGCAGATGCAAAATTACTGCTGGAATGTTCTCTACTGTATGGTTTAGCATTGCCAATAGGGTGACCAGGTGTTCCGCTTTATGTTGTGCTGCACAGTATTTTGACTCAGACAGGCTGAGAAATGGCACCAAAAACTCTGGGGGGAGGTTGTGGAAAAGCAGCACCAGTCTCTGCAGAGACATAAGAGAGGGAGCTACCTATACTTTCGGGACAGAACACAGTATTGATATGGTAATGAAAGATTTGACATGGTTCAGCCACTTTCTTGCAAGAACCCATTAAAGCTGTATCAAAAACAGCTTGCTGCCTGTACTGCCGATAACAGCTGTGATGTAAAATGAGTAGCCTATGGAGAGTGTGGAATGAAGATTTTGTGTACAACATGTACCATATGTTGAGTACACAATTTCTCCATTATAACACTAAACGATCAATTTTCATTATTATCCAGTTATAATCTCTGGCATTCTCGTCTTAGATGTCTCCACTCTCTCGTATTTGAGTTTGATTGTCCGTAAATAAATGCACTCTACAATCAAAAAAACACCAATGAGGCATGTAGCAAAATACCGCTTTCATTGTTGGTGTTGGTTAATGAATATAGCGATTTATTTTCTAATCTTTTTATTCAAGCATTTTATATAGTCAGAATATATGTCTACATAAAGCTGAATTATCTGAATTATATCAAAGTTTAATACATTTTTCCATTGATAAGCTATAAAAAGTGGACATTGTAAATTTGCACCGCATAGTTGTAGTGTGTGTCCCACATGTTGACTGTTCGTATCTGGTCACATTAATTACAAACCGAGTTGAGGGCAAATGTGTCCATGAGAGATGAAGTGCAACACTCTGTCCATATAAAAACATACTTTGTGGTAATTATCTAAGTAAAAGCATGTGACATTTAAGCTGTTCAGACCTTCACCAGGCACAAAATCACAAGGAAAAGACATCAGAATACTTTATTCATCCCAAATACTTTGCAAATAAGAGGGTAGATGTGACACAGATGATGAGGTCAAATGCCACATTTTTGGAAAAATGGTACTGGTAAGTCTTCACACCTCAAACGAGCCACACCTCAGTTACCTTAGAAGTGGAAAGAGAGCCACCTTTTCAGGTGGTCCCATTGATAAACATCATTTACACCATCCCAAACAAGCTGGACTGAACAGACACACACACCAGAGTTCATTAACTGCACCAAACATGTTTGATGTACAGCCTAACGGTGTCCTCCAGCGCAGGAAAATCGTGTAAAAAATAGTTGATGTTGGGCTTTCGGGTAGTGTAGCGGTCTATCCCGTTGCCTACCAACACGGGGATCGCCGGTTCGAATCCCCGTGCATTAGCTGCATTAGCGCTGCATTAGCGCCTCCTCTGGTCGGTCGGGGCACCTGTTCAGGGGGGAGGGGTGACTGGGGGGAATAGCGTGATCCTCCCACGCGCTACGTCTCCCTGGCGAAACTCCTCTACGTCAGGTGAAAAGAAGTGGCCGGTGACTCCATATGTATCAGAAGGAGGCATGTGGTAGTCTGCAGCCCCCCCCAGATCGACAGAGGGGTTGGAGCAGCAACCGGGACGGCTTGGAAGTGTGGGGCAGTTGGGGAGAAAAAGGGGTGTGGGCACAGTTGATGTAACAGCCTGCTACCCCAGTTGCTTTAAATTCTACTTGATGTGTGCTGAGCCCACGTGACATCAGAGCATTTGCATAAACAATTTGGGCGATTTGTGGTTAGAAAAGTGGCAGGATTATTTTGCTTAAAAAGACTTTTGGAGACATATATCTTTGACGTATATCTTTTTCAATCATTCACGTGAATTGTTTCCTTTTCTTTGAAAGGGAAGTAGGAGGGAGCAGCCAGGGTTCTTGAGTTTAGGTGGCTTTTACAACTCCATCATTTGGTCAGGACTTGAGCTCTGGCAAGTGTGAATACTGCATGATGATTTTGGTGAACACAAAACTGAAATTTCCATTAAAACTGCTCCAAGGAAATCTGGTTTCTCAGACAGTGGTGTTGTGGTATAGAAATAATTGCAGTAAGATCCAAACTGTGTTAAGGAAATGATGCAGTGCATTGTGGGTTTATGGCTGAATATTTTGCTCACTTTCGAAATCCTTAAATTGGAAAAACAGTACAAGACAAGATTAAGCATTTAGCCCCTATTGCTCTTTTTTTTTTCCTGATAAGGTTTTTCTTGTGGAATTCTTCCTCATTCTGTTGTATACTCTACTGATTGTGAGGCCCTTGGGGACTACTTTGTGAATTTGGGCTATACAAATAAACTTGACTTGACTTGATTGATGTGAATCCACAATGCATTGCCCTCATGTCCTAGTTTGTTTTTTAAATTTGACTCACACTTCATTAAAAAGGTGCATCTGTTATCTAACAGTGTGAAACAAACCAGATCTTATACAATGGACCCAATCTGGACCCCCCCACCCCCAATTGCACTTGGCCAATTACCTCAGTCTCCGAGCGGTCCCAGTCACCGCTTCACCCCTCTGCCGATCAGGGGAGGGCTGCAGACTACCACATGCCTCCTCCGATACATGTGGAGTCGCCAGCTGCTTCTTTTCACCTGAGTTTCACCAGGGGGACGTATCACGTGGGAGGAACAGGCGCCCCGACTGGCCAGAGGAGGCGCTAGTGCAGTGAACAGGATACATTCCCACATCCGGCTTCCCACCCGCAGACACGGCCAATTGTGTCTGTAGGGATGCTCGACCAAGCCGGAGGTAACACGGGGATTCGAACCACTGATCCCCGTGCTGGTAGGCAACGGAATAGACTGCCATGCTACCTGGACGCCTCAATCCAGACTTTTTAAAGAATGACATGTGAATGCTCATAGAGATCATTCAGCAGGGTTGTGTCTGTGTGTTGGTGTGTTTGTGTCTGTGCGGGAGTGGTCTCAATGACAGCTGTCTTAAGATCACTGCTATCACAATAATGCTTTGGTTGTTTTGTCCTGGTTTGAAGAGTGAATCAGTTTCAGCTCATAGGAATGACAGTTGTAGGATCTATATAAATATTGGGTTGTTTTTCAACATTTATTTGTATGATGATTTAATTTTGCCAGGGAACCCATTGAAATGCCAAAAATACAGAATTGTAATAGTGATGGCATACAGTTAGCTACCAAACAACGTGCCTATTGAGGTGATCAGCTGTGGAGTTGTTGGCAATAAACCTAATTAGTGGTTTCTGCAGAAAATTCAGTCAAGTTTTCAACCATTGTTGAGGGGTTTGCCAACAATCCATCATTCAGCCATTGCAGAATCCCCCTCCCCCCTCCGCCCCCAAGGCCCAAGGTTTTATTTGCCTTATAAATCAAGATTATATTTCATATGTGTGGAGCCGTCTTAGATGAGAGGGCGGTGGGATGGGGGTTGAAACATAGCCAGGCGGCGAGAATCTGCCGCCAGAGAACGCATTGGGGAAAAGTCGGATCTTATTGCTTGTGCAGGATTCTAACAACGACAGGATTCCTGATGCAGTTCGGTTTAAAGACTTTCATCTCCACTGCTCTCAAGCCGCACATCAAAGCCACGGTCGAGTTCGAAATACCCGACATTTTTTCGTACCTAACTCTGCCTTATGTTTGATGTCGATGTCTTATTCATAGAAAGCATGTCACGAAGAGCACTGAGGGCAACACATACGCCCAAGATTCAGCAATCTACTGGGATTCGTCTGAGATTTGGAGGCGCTACAATAGCGGGCATTAATTCAGCCCGTGCGATCCCTTTTGATGAATTAATAGACTCCTTGCATCTGTATTCTCGGTATCAAACAGCCTTTGCAAGGCTTTTTTCCACCATGTTGAAGGGCTGACCTGACCTCAGAGAATGAAATTTTATCGTGTGAAGACTTCAGCGCTTTGAACAAAGTCGGTCAAACCGAGTTTATTTGTCAGTGCTTTCAAAATGCTGTAATCTCAATTAGTGCGTGGCTTGTAACCTGCCTCTCCCATCACAGCCACTAGTCTTATTTTACCGACACCCTTTGTTCTTTGCAGTATTGAGCCACAGCTCCAGGTGATGCGTGAATGAGCGACTGATAGGGGCCTAAAGACCCACAGGCAAGTACCACAGCTTGCCCCCCATCCCCCACCCCTTGTTTGTCAAGTTTCTTTGACCTCACTACTGCTCTGCACCATTACTCTATCGATTTCAATTCCCCGCTCTCATGTTTATTTTAAGACCTGCTGCGATTCATGGATGCACAACCGGCATGGGAAGCACATCACCACATTGTGAAGCAGCTCATTAAGGCCGATATTGGATGTATTTTGAGAGTATATATTTCACTCTCTTTTTTTTCTATCCTGGACCCTTATCCCCTCATTCTGAACTTTGACTGTATAGGTCTCACACATTTTCTGGTGTTGCGGTGTCTATGCCTCCCTATGTGTTTGACTTTCACGTGTCTGTTTCTCTGTCTCTTCTTCTCTTGTGCATATTCTATCGCCAGCGATATTTCTACCCCTCTCTCTGCACAAAGGATCACTGTGTACTTGTTATACTCTTCTCGGGAGAAAACTGCCAATTGATCTAATGTGAACATGCCGTTGTTTGGTTACCTCAGCAGAACCAGGATGCATACTGTATGTGTTTACTTGGCACACAAGTTCCAGTCGTCACAGGGACCGGTCATTATTGCACATTAGTACCCTACTCGTTTTAACTGTAGCTCATATATGATGACAACACTATTACGGCAAGGTTTTTAATAGTGGAGTAATGGTATCCTGAACAGAGAATGAAGTCACACTACCTCTGTGTGTGTTGTTATCTGAATTTCTTTGTTTTGAAAGCCGGTCCGGCCGCACGTGCATGTTAGTGCATGTGCGGTAGCTAGCATCAGCAGGATAGCTAGCAAGCTAATAATTATCCATCCATCCATTATCCAAGCCGCTTATCTGAATTCGGGTCGCGGTGATGCTGGAGCCTATCCCAGCAGTCATTGGGCGGCAGGCGGGGAGACACCCTGGACAGGCCGCCAGTCTGTCATCACAGGGCCGACACATTCACACCTAGGGACAATTTAATGCGGCCGACTCACCTGGCGTCTTTGGACTGTGGGTGGAAACTGGGGCACCCGGAGGAAACCCACACAGACACGGATAACATGCAAACTCCACACAGAGGACAACCCCCGAGGTTGGACCACCCCGGGGCTTGAACCTAGGACTTTCTTGTTGTGAGGCGACCGCGCTAATCACTGCGCCACCGGGCTGCCCTCAACCACCGGGCCGCCCAGCTAATAAATCTGTTACATGGATTTAAGTCACTTGGTAGATCGAAGAAGAAGTAGCTCCTTACTAAACTGAGTGTTACTAATATTAATAAAATAACTCTTTACTGTAAAAATCAATATTCCAACTGAACCGAACGAAATAATAAGCAAGGATGTGAAGGGGGGTTGTTTTTGTTTTTGTTTTTTTGGTTTGGTCTGAGTTGCTGGTGCTGCTGAATATCATATATAACACCTTTAAAACCTAAGTTTGGTCATAGCATTGTTGATCTATGATGTTAAGACCATCTTAATTGGTAGAATAAATGTGATGCCTTGCTTTAGATTAGTTACCCTCTTTATCTAGGTAGCCAAATTCAAATTTCACAAATAAATACTCATGAAAAACATCACCGTAATACATAATGTCAATTTATACTAAGACGTCCGTGTGCAATAACTTATTGTGGAGGGCTTCATGCATTTTAAAAATATCGAAGTCCACCTGTACAATTTTAGACAACTTCTTGAATAAATCTAGGGAAACAAATGGTGCAAAATCAAGAAAGAGCCCTCCATTGAAAATGTCAGCGTAGATTTGTGATGCTTTAATATGTCAGACAAGTAATTCAGTAACTAAGTTAGAGAAACTTTTAACAAGAGGCCTCTAGCAGCAGCTACTTCAGAGTGGGCCTCTAATTTTTAACTTGACTAGAACAAAATCTGGGATACACCATACCTTTACTTGGTGACAGTGGTGACAGAGGGCTCCTTTTAAATCAAATGTAGATGTTACCATGCAATGCTATGAAGTGGCCTCTCAATATTACATAATGTGAAAATGACTTTAGTGCCTTTGAAATGGAAGAATTTATAGAAAAATTATTGTCTGAGGTATGGCAAAAAAAAACTCAAAATAGTATGTTGACACAGGTCTTTCATATGTCTACTCTGATGAAAACATAAAAATCAGTGAAAGAATCAGGTCCCATTTCTCCCACCAAAATGTCATATAGCAGATGAAAAGAGGAACTGATTAGGGATTTTACATTGCCTCCAACCCACATATACTGTCTTTAATCGCCTTTTGATTATTTTATATCAAAAGGTATAGTTGGTATCAAATTACCATCTCCTATTTGCATGTGTGCATCAAAGAGTTAAGAGATGAATTTAAATACATTTAATTATGATAAAGATTGCTAATATGTTCTTCTGCTGCGTGCCATTCAGGCGATAGCACACCCGGGCCAAGAATGAATTGACATTCTCCAGTGTCGACCAGTACATTTGCATAATGACACCCCGACCAAGCAGAATGAATCATCACTTGCCATCATCTCATTAACAGGCCCAACGTTAAAAGCATTAAGCTTTGGAATAAAAATTCAAATCAAATTTAAATCCCAGACTTAAGTATTGAATGAGAAATGCAGGTGATTCAAAACGAATGATGAGCTTGTTCAAAAACTCCTTTATCCAAGCGGGTGAATGATAGGATGACATATACACTCCCTGCTCAGTGGAAAGCTCTATTTTCACATTTGTTACCTGCACAGAGCCAAGAATCTAATGTGCAAACCCAGCTCTTGTGATACCCAGGTCAAAGACCTGAGGACATTGGGTGCCGAGCCATGGCGGTATAAAATATTGATTTTATTTTTTTTTTGGTTCTACTCATCCCTGCATCATAAGTTATAACTGGCAGACAACCAGGATCATGTAAAGCAGAGAGTGTGCCCCATTAGACATGTCAAATTATTGAAGCAATGACAAGCAACTTGCTTATTTAAGCTCTCGACTCGCTAAAGTTGCAAAGGTTAATTACACAAATATCGAACTCCTGCCAAAAACTCATAATTTGTGGTTGGTTTTAGATGGCCGAGGTTGTATGGGCGATGAGTCAGTGTGCCTGTGTGTGAATATATGTATGGATTCATTAATGTGAATGGCTTTGTGCATGCATGTATGATGTGAGTCTGTGCCTACTTTCATGTGTGTACTGTATAGAGAAATCTGTGTGTGTGTGTGTGTGAGAGAGAGAGAGAGAGAGAGAGAGAGAGAGAGAGAGAGAGAGAGAGAGCGAGAGAGAGAGAGAAAGAGAAAAATTTGTGAGTGCATGTGTGTGATAGGTTACAACTACCAGAACAATTACTATCCCTCTCCGTAACCCCAAAGCCATCACATCCTATTTTATAACCAAATTCTAGGGACCTTTTAGGGGGAAAGAGGAAATTGCATGCCTGGAGACTTCTTGCAGTCAATGCAGCTGTCTCCATATTAGATGGAGGGAGCAGTGAGTTGTTAAGAATATGCATTAGTTCCTTCATAAGCTGTTGTGTCCTTTTGCAGGAGGGCAAGGCTGTGGTTATCTCCTACTCCCCCCACCCCTCACTGCTGGCGGCTGCCTGCGAGACACCTGGTACCCAATTTGTTAGTGCCATAGGGTCTTTAGCCAAGTTCAGAATCAGACTCAGAATCAGGTTTATTGGCCATGTAAGTTTGCACACACATGGAATTTGACTCTGGTTTCATGGCTCTCACAGTTAACAACACAACAACACAGCCATCTTCAGGTATATACACAAGGATTGACTATATACAGGTGAAATACGAGGCAAGAGGCAGTAAAGTGCAATGGTGCAGAGAATATATCAGAGACGCTGAAATAAATGCTAACAGGTTGCTTACATACATGCCTGTGGTAGATGGACATGACAGAGTGTAACAGTTTATGTACAATGTGTACGTACAATGTAGAGTTTATACAACATGGTTGGATTTATTTGACAATTTTAAGTTTTCCATCCATCCATCCATTATCTGAGCCGCTTATCCAGCATATAACGACAGGCATGGGTGCAGGTCCATGAATCCTGGGATGGCATCCAGTGTTTTACCTGTGTCTCTGTCCATAGGGGTAGTGGTTTTGTCAGGAAGGGCATCCAACATAAAATTTTCCCAAATCAGGGCATTCGGGTAGTGTAGTGATCTATTCCATTGCCTACCAACACAGGTATCTCCGGTTCGAATTCCCATGTTACCTCCGGCTTGATCGGGCGTCCCTACAGACGCAATTGGCTGTGTCTGCAGATGGGAAGCCTGATGTGGGTATAGGTCCCGGTCGCTGCACTAGCGCCTCCTTTGGTTAGTCGGGGCGCCTGTTCAGGGTGGAGGGGGGACTGGGGGGAATAGTATGATCTTCCCATGCGCTACATCCCCCTGGTGAAACTCCTCACTGTCAGGTGAAAAGAAGCGGCTGGCGACTCCACATGCATCGGAAGAGACGTGGTAGTCTGCAGCCCTCCCCGGATCAGCAGAGGGGGTGGAGCAGCGGCCGGGATGGCTCGGAAGAGTAGGGTAATTGGCCAGGTACAATTGGGGAGAAAAAGGGGGGGATCCGATTTTTTTTTTTTTTTTGCTTATACGGATTGGCAAGACCATACCGGATCAGTCAAGGCTCCATACGGGATTGGCTGAGGCCTGGGTTAACAACGGCTGCCATTGGTGCTGTGCCCTCACGGGATACTGATGAAAACTGTACAATCCGCTGTGGTGACCTCTTAGAAACAGGGAACAAGCTGAAAGAAGAAGAAGAAGCTTTTATTTGAATGCAGCCTGTGGAAAGAAACTGTTTTTATATCTGGTTGTTTTTGTGTACAGTGCTCTGTAGCACCTACCAGAGGGGAGGAGTTGGAACAGGTTGTGACCAGGGTGTGATGGGTCTGCAGTGATGTTGCCTGCCCATTTCCTGACTCTGGCGATGTATAAGTCCTGAATGGAGGGCAAGTTGGCACCAGTTATTTTCTCTGCAGACTTAACTGTCTATTGTAGTCTGTCCCTGTCCTGTTTGATGGCCGATCTAAACCACACAGTGATGGGTGTGCAGTGAACAGACTGGATTATTGCAGAGTAGAACTGAATCAGCAGTTCCTGAGGCAGGTTGAGCCTCCTGAGCTGGCGGAGAAAGTACATCCTCTGCTGGGCCTTTTTGATGATTGTGTCTATGTTGGATGCCCAGCTTAGGTCCTGGGAGATTGTGGAACCCAGAAATCTGTAGGTTTTCACCACAGACACCATGATGGTGCTGTTGAGTATGATGAAAGGTGGGGGGTAGTCAATTTTGGGGGGCTCCTCCTGAAGTCTATTGTCATCTCCACAGTTTTGAGCATGTTCAGCTCCAGGTTGCTATGGCCACATCATAGGGCCAGCTGTTCAACCTCCCGTCTATATGCAGACTTGTCACCATCCCGGATAAGGCCAGTGATGGTTGTGCCATCCACAAACTTCAGGAGTTTAACAGATAGGTCTCCTGAGATGCAGTCATATGTGTAGAGGAAGAAGAGTAGAGGGGAGAGCACACATCCCAGGGGGCATCAGTGCTGATTGTCCGGGTGCTGGATGTGATTTTCCCCAGCCTCGCCAGCTGCCTCCTGTCTATCAGGAAGTTTTTAATCCACTGGCAGATGGGGGCTGGTACAGTGAGCTGGGTGAGTTTGGAGTAATGGATATCTGGGTCGATGGTGTTGAACACTGAGCTGAAGTCCACAAACAAGACCTTTGCGCGTGTCCCTGGGGAATCAAGGTGTTGGAAGATGTAGTGCAATCCCATGTTAACTGCACCCTCCACTGACCTGTTTGCTCGGTAGGCAAACCACAGGGGGTCGAACAGGGGGCCTGTGATTTCCCTCAGGTGGGCCAACAACAGTCTCTCAAAGGATTTCATGAGCACAGGCGTTAGAGGCAACAGGCCTGTAGTCATTTAATCCTGTGATACAGGGTTTCTTGGGGACTGGGTTGATAGTGGAGTTCTTGAAGCATGAGGGGACTTCACACAGCGCCAGTGACTGTTGTAGATCAGTGTGAAAATGGGGGCCAGCTGATCAACACAGACTTTCAGACAGGAGGGTGACACGCCATCTGGGTCCAGTGCCTTCCTGGTCTTCTGCCCCTGGAAGAACTACTGTATGTCCTCAACACAGATCCTTAGTGTGGGTAGGGGGTCGGTGGGGAGGGGAGAGAGACTGGCAGGGGTTGGTTCCCTGCAGTGTGGGGGGATGGTCTCCTGTAGTTGGTAATGTCTTTCAAACCTCCAGACTGATGCTGGGCCGTTGGCAGAGAACCTGTTTTTCATCTTTTCAGAGTAGCACCTTTTTGCCACTCTGATCTCCTTTGTATGTGTGTTTCTGGCTTGGTTGTACAGGGTCCTATCTCCACTCCTGTAGGCTTCCTCTTTGGCCTGACAAAGCTGCTTGACTTTAGTTGTGAGCCAGGGTTTATTGTCATTGAAGGTGCAGAAAGTTTTGCTGGGCACACACATGTCCTCACAAAAGCTGATGTAAGATGTCACAGTGTCAGTAAGTTCGTCCAGGTCTGTAGATGCAGCCTCAAAAACACTCCAGCCATTGCAGTCGTGGCAGGCGTGGAGCTCCAGTTTTGACTCATTGGTCCATTTCCTCGCAGTTTTAACCGCAGGCTTTGCAGATTTTAGTTTCTGCCTGTAGGTTGGGATAAGATGAATCAGACAGTGATCAGAGAGGCCCAGGGCTGCACGGGGGGACAGCGCGATAGGCGTGCTTTAATATTGAGTAGCAGTGATCCAGTGTTTTTGTCTCTGGTGGGACATTTAACATGCTGTCTGTATTTTGGCAGTTTGCGGCCGAGGTTTGCTCTGTTAAAATCTGCAAGGGTAATGAGAAGGGAGTCTGGATATTTGTGCTTAATTTTTCTAATTTGATCAGCCGGGTGTTTTAATGCCTCTTTTACACAGGCCTGTGGTGGGATATAGACACCGACCAGAATAAATGATGAAAATTCCCGCGGTGAATAAAATGGTTTACAGTCAATGAAAAAGGTCTCTAAGTGAGGGCTGCATGATTTCCTCAACACCGTGACATCCAAAGGGCATTTGGGTAGCGTAGTGATCTATTCAGTTGCCTACCAACACGGGGATCGCCGGTTCGAATCCCCGCGTTACCTCCGGCTTGGTTGGGCGTCCCTACAGACACAATTGGCCGTGTCTGCGGGTGAGAAGTCGGATGTGGGTATGTGTCCTAGTCGCTGCACTAGCGCCTCCTCTGGTCGGTCAGGGCGCCTGTTGGGGGGGGGACTGGGGGGAATAGCATGATCCTCCCACGCACTAGGTCCCCCTGGTGAAACTCCTTACTGTCGGGTGAAAAGAAGCGGCTGGCGACTCCACATGTATCGGAGGAGGCATGTGGTAGTCTGCAGCCCTCCCCGGGTCGGCAGAGGGGGTGGAGCAGAGACAGGGGCCTCATGTATCAATCGTTACTATGAGCAAATTTGTGCGTACACACCCATGGAATTCTTTTAGCCCACAAAATTGTCTGACAGGCAGAAGCAAAGCATGATGGTTATTTGTAATTCCTTCGTCCTAACATCTATTGTCTACCTCTTGCAACGAGCAATCACCCACGGCTACAAAGATATCAGTGTTAGCCAATCAGTGTCTAAATTCAGGGGTTACTCAGGTTCTATACTGATCTTTGAGACAAACTTCAGGCTTAAAAAATCCCATGGGTGTGTACGCACAGATTTCCCCTTAATACGATTGATACATGAGGCCTGGTGGCTCGGAAGAGTGGGATAATTAGCCAGATACAATTGGTGAGAAAAGGGGGGGGCACCCCAAAATAAAACAAAACACTGTGACATCCGTACACCAAACTTCATTTATGTAGAAGCATACCCCCCCCTGCTTTCTTCCCCGATAGCTCCATTTTGCGGTCCGCTCGGAGTTGGAACTGCGGCAGACGAAGTGTACTGTATGTGCTCACTAAACCAGGTTTCGGTGAGACACAGGGCGGTAGACCTGGAAAAGTCGAAGAGTTTTTTCCTCGTAGGAATAACAGTTCCTCCATCTTGTCGGCCAGAGAGCGGACATTCACCAGGTGGACTGACGGGAGTGCAGTTCGAAATCCTCGCTCTTGCAGTAGTAGTTCTAAACAGATGTGTTGATCCTATGGTCTGAATGTACTTTCTGTTTGGTCTGTTTCTATAGGCTTTTCTAATTGGCCAAACACACTTAAAAAAGAAATTCCCCCGGGAAATTTAAAAAGGGAATATGCTTCTTTCTGCTGGAGCAGAACTTGTACTTTTCCACTAGTATGTCCTTCTCAAAAGCTGAAGGCATCTATTTTTCCAGTTCCATTCTACTTTGCATTGTGGCACCAGATTAATTGATCATTTGCCTAATAAGCAGCCTTCCATGACCACATATGAAACAGCACACAAGAGTCCTGCTGCTCTTTTTGTCTCATATAGTGGAGGGGCCTTTTCAATGGCCTGCATTCTTTAAGTTTATGAAGCATGTATTATTGTGTGTTATGTTTTAAAGATTTTTTATTTTGGCATTTTCTGCCTTTATTGGATAGTGATAGTAGAAAGAGGGGATGCCATGCAGCAAAGGGCCCGGGCTGGATTTGAACCCAGGCTGCTGCGATAAGGACTCAGTCTTACGTGGTATGCACTCTACCAAGTCAGCCACCGGGGCACCCTGTGTGTTATGTTTTAATGCATCTAAATAAATCGCAGTCATAAAATAGCAAATTAGATTGTAAAAGGTTATTGGCAAGCAACTGGAGGTATTGTAGATATAGCACCTGTCATGGTTAATGTTGTGCAACTTAATATCCTTGTGTTATGGCAAAAAAAAAAAAGAAAAGCTGATACTTGGGAGAAAAAGAATTACCATGTTATAATGGGTCCCAATTGGACATCTTCCTAAATGGTCTTTAATTGTACATTGAATGAAAACAAAATCTCTTTTAAAGAGATTTTGAGCATAATTGACAATAAGGGAAAACCTGTTTTCTGTCACGCAGTTTTCTGTTGGATGCCTGCCCTCGGGGGTTCTGTGCTATCACCCTGTCTTTCTGGACCCCTAAAATCCCTAACACGCTTGACTGCGCTGAATTATCGCCTCTAAAAGAAAAATCAATGAGCTTTGTTTCCATTGCCACTTCTCTGTCTCCCATTCTCTTCGTCCCTCATCCTCATCCTGTCTACCGGTGTCTATCTCCCCCCTCCTCACCCCCCCCCCCCCCCGAATCCAGTTCTATCCCTCTCTCTCGTTCGCTCTCTCTCTCTTTCTCTCTCTCTCTCTCTCACACACTTTCACCCTCTCTCTTGGCTAATGGAGTGGTGATTCGGAAAGGATTGCAGGGCTCCAGCTTAGCACAGTGAGCTGCACACTCCTGCATGGCCAAGTCCATGATGGATATCCATGTTCTGATTGCATGGGCTTGTCTGTGCCGAACACAATTTAGGGTATCTCTAAGCTCCCCCCCCCCCCAAAAGCGGCCTGATGCCCAGATCAGGCTATTGAGCTACAGTAGGGGGGGATCAGCGACTGGATAATGAAACTCTCATAAAGACGAGCACACAGATATGCACGCGCACACACAGAAAAGTCCAGGCAGACCAATACCGGCGCACACATCCGCACATATGCACGCATGTACACTCACACATGTATGCATACACACAGCCGCACGCACGGACACGCATGCTCATACAAACACCGCTCCCTGATTGGTCAGCTTTTCTTCTCTGAGACTATCTAGGTCCGGAGGTGGTGACGGTAGTGGCTCTCCACTCGGGGGGTTTGGAGAGAGAAAGACAGATAGTGATCTCAGAACTGCTTCATAAAAACCATGGTTGTCCATAGCTGGCCTTGACCAGCCTCATAGATGTGTTATAAAACGGCTGTATTCATTCTGTTGAGTTTATCAACTGTCAGGGTCGTGTTTGTTACACTCCAGTGACATACTACTTCTAACTGGAGCGTTTTTTGTGGGGTTTTTTTTGGAGCTACTTCATTAATCCGCGTGGGGAAATTACTCTCTGCATTTTGCCCATCCTAGCTGTGCAGCTGGCAGCAGTGGGCAGCCGCCGTGCAGCACCCGGGGACCAACTCCAGTTCGTTTTGCCATGCTTCGGTCAGGGGCACAGACAGGAGCAGTAACCCTAACATGCATGTCTTTTTTCGATGATGGGGGAAACCGGAGCACCCGGAGAAAACCCACCACAGACACGGGGAGAACATGCAAACTCCTCACAGAGGACGACCTGGGATGACACCCCAGGGTTGGACAACCCCAGGTTCAAACCCAGGACCTTTTTGCTGTGAGGCGACGGCGCTAACCACTGGGCCACCGTGCTGCCCAGTATCTTAAAATGGTATCTGACTGCCTCTGTATCTCTAAGGTTAGGGTTAGGGTTCATGTGTCTTTTCCTAACATCTCAAATATAAGGTCTAATGTACAAGGATCACTCTTGGGTAATAGACGTAGTATCAGGGAAGGAATGGTTATCACCCTTGATGACAGTAGCGTATAGATTTATGTTTATTTTATTTTTTATTAAGAAGGGACAATGCACTTGTCCCTCCTTTTGCATTAGTTCAAATCCCATTTTGTTTTTGTATTTTTTTTGCTATCTCCACTGTGCTTTATTCAAAGTCCAAAATGCTGCACGGGCCTTCAAACACTCTCACTGTTTCTATAGTTTTGACATGTAGGAAACCACACTTAATGCTGCACGTAAGCAAGTTCAAATGAAAGTAACACAATTGGTAACACTTTATAATAGCTACACAAATGAAGCATTAGTTAAGTATTAGTAACGACTGAATTCGTCATTTGTAAAGCATTTGTAAAGCAAGACATGCACCAATAGTTAGTGAGTGTTAATGGAGGTTTAGAAAATACTTATTAATACTGTAATTCATGATTAATTCAGGTAGTTACTAGTTGTTAGTTAAGAGCTTTGTATGACCTCATCTAAAGTGAGGACTATCTATGCCTTACAAAGCATTACAAATGAGATTGAAAGACCAGCAGTACTTTGAGACTCACAAAAGTCTAAAGGATCCTTTACAACGTGTAAGTACATGATTAACAAACTATTTAGGGGTAGATTTGTGCACAAATTAATCATTAATTGCAGTATTAATAAGTATTTATAAACATCTAGTAACACATTAACCATTGGTGCATGTCTTGCTTTACAAGTGCTTTACACATGCTTTACAAATGATGAGCTCAGTAGTTACTAATACTTAACTAATGCTTCATTTGTGTAGTTAATATAAAGTGTTACTTCACAATTTATATGACTGTTAACAGTAGCTTATCTCAGGACAAGTTTTCAAACAGTGAATTGGACAAAAAAAAAGAAGAAGTCCACCACCGCATCACACTGAATACTAGTTTGCTGGGTCGGTGGGAAAAGCACAAGTGCACATGCACACAGGTATACAGACATGCATAAGTGTATTTGTATACACACACAGAAACACACACATATAAATACACAAAGTATATTAAAAGTGTTTGATTAAAGGCAAGATTGCCATTAGGGCCCAATGAACAACGATAGACAAGACGAGCAATTTGCCGTGAGGCCTTTTGCAACTGTCCTCTGAAGTACGAAAGATGAGAGAGACAAAGAATGGAAGCGATCGATGAGAGCTGGTCATGTTGCTGTGCTTTTGTTGCACTGTTTTGTCATCAAACCTCAAACACAGAACTCTAATTTGGCTTTGATTCAGCTGTAAATCATTGTTGGATGTACTGATGGGCAACCGGCTTTGTTGAAGGATCAGTCCAGGAAGTGGACCGATCCTTCAACCCACTTAGTTGACTGGATTTTTACATTTATTCGTCGATATTTTTCAAGACTTTCTCGTATGTGGAAAATAGTCTTTAGAAGCTATCTTGCCTTGGCCTAATCCTAAACTGGGTTTCCTTGTGATGGGTGTGTGATGTGCTTATGTGACGTGCTTATGTGCCTATGTGCAAACATATTGAGGTGTTTGTGTGTCTGCATGTGTGTTTCCGCAGCACAAATTCAGTGTGTGTACTTGATGCGTGCATGGATGCATGACTGGCAATGTTCGTTGTGGCCAACGTGAGTGCATGGACACAAGCATATGCAACCTATTGATACATGGGCACCCCAGAATCAACTTGAGCCATGCCTGTGCCAATTAAATGCAACAATGTGTTTTCTCATTCAAGCTCCTGCCAGTGATTGACCTGTTTGTTGGGCTGAGCATTGATTGCAGGGTTATGCAGCCGCTGGGAACAGATCAGTATCTGCAGACCCCGTCTGCATAACAAACTGGCTAGGCTATACGTAGTTTCTGAACAAACAAACAAACACATACACACAGTCATGTTTGTAGGAACATGCACACATACATGAAATATAAACACAAACACATTTGCATCTGTGTGTGAGACATGTACAGTCACAAGGAACATACATGGGATATGATTTGTACACAGCAATACACTTCCACATATGCACACAAGCAGACACAGCGCTTGAAACAGTGTGAAACAGTTGGGATCCACCACCACCACCGGAGAGTAGGCTGAGAGGTGTTGAAGCAGCAGAGCAGGACCACAGTCCTGAGCTGGTTAAAAATGTTCTCTCTCTCTCGCTCTCTCAATTCATGTATCTCTCCTTCCCTCTCCGTGTTGTGCTTTCTCTCTCACACATGCTCACTCAGAATACATTAGACTACACCTCGAATGTGACCCAATAGACCTTTTTCACAGATGGCTCCAGTTTGTCCTCACTGGGTAAAGATTGGTTTTCTCCATTGTCCGCAATGTTCAAAAGCCAACATTTTATCACTTTCGATTCTGTCTGTGATAGCTTATTTTGTTCCAACATAGCATGTAACACAATATAAGCGTTGTCACTGACATAGATTTACTTTTCTGTTATCAGGTGACTACTCTTCGTCATCATCTTCTTCTTCTTCCTCTTTCGGCTGCTCCCGTTTGGGGTCGCTACAGCAGATCATCCGTTTCCATTTCTTCCTGTCCTCTGCATCTTCCTGCGTCACACCAGCCACCTGCATGTCCTCCCTAGTCACACCATAAACCTCCTCTTTGGCCTTCCTCTTTCCCCCTTTCCTGGCAACTTCATCTTCAACACCCTTCTCCCAATATACCCCGCATATATCCTCTCCACATGTCCAAACCATCTCAATATCACCTCTATGGTTTGTCTCCAAACTGTCCAACCTGAGCTGTCCCTCTAATATACTCATTTTAGTCCTGTCTATCTTCGTCACTCCCAACGAAAATCTTAGCATCTTCAACTCTGCCACCTCCAGCTCCACCTCCTGTCTTTTCGTCAGTGCCACCATCTCTAAACCATACAACATAGCTGGTCTAACTAACATCTTGTAAACCTTCCCTTTCACGCTTGCTGATACCTCTGTGTCGCAAATCACTCCTGACACTCTTCTCCACCCACTTCACCCTGCCTGCACTCTCTTCTTCACCTCTCTTCGGCACTCTGTTACATTGACCCCAAGTATTTAAACTCATCCACCTTCATCACCTCTACTCCTTGTATCCTTACCATTCAACTGTCCTCCCTCTTGTTTACGCATATGTATTCCCTCTTGCTCCTACTGACTTTCATTCCTCTTCTCTCCAGTGCATACCTCCATCTCTCCAGGCTCTCCTCAACCTGTTCCCTACTCTTACCACGGATCACAATGTCATCCGCGAACATCATAGTCCACGGAGACTCCTGCCTGATCTTGTCCATCAACCTGTCCATCACCTTTGCTAACAAAAAAGGGCTCAGAGCCGATCATTGATGTAATGCCACCTCCACCTTGAAACCATCCGTCATTCCTACTGCATGCCTCACCATTGTCACATTTCCCACATACATATCCTGTACCACTCCTACATACTTCTCTGCCACTCCTGACTTCCTCATACAATACCACACCTCCTCTCTCAGCACCCTGTCATATGCTTTCTCTAAATCCACAAAGACACAATGTAACTCCCTCTGGCCTTCTCTATACTTCTCCATCAACATTCTCAAAGCATTCTCAACATTATTGCATCTGTAGTGCTCTGTCCAAGCATGAACCATACTGTGGCTCACTAATCATCACCTCTCCTCTTAACCTAGCTTCTGTTACTCTTTCCCATATCTTCATGCTGTGGCTGATCAACTTTATACCTCTGTAGTTGATAAAGCTCTAAAGATCACCCCCTTATTCTTGAAAATCGGTACCAGTACACTTCTTCTCCACTCCTCAGGCATCCTCTCACTTTCCAAGATTGTGTTAAACAATCTAGGGAGGGGTAAGGGATAACCTTCAACTTGGTGTTATCAAAGGTCAAACAACTAGATCCATCTAGTGCTTAGGGACACAGATATACTTACTGCTTGCTCCTGCCATCCTGTAGATGAGCTAATGTTTTCTGTGTCAAACACTTTAAAGGGCAATTCACATATCAGAATAACTATGAGAAATGCTTTGCTGGCTTTTTCTCATTGGTATTAGAATATTTTACCAGGACTCTTTTATTTCTTACACATTTCAAATAGGTCAGTAAATAGGGTCAAAGTTAGTCAGCAGATATTTCTTTCTTGCTTCTAGTATGATAAACCTTGTCCCGGTTTTATTGCTAGGGCTGTAAGATGATATGTAAGGGATAATCCCTGACAAAGTGTGCGTTAGAATTTTAACATCCTCCACTTCACGTCGGGTGGTTCTTTGCCTCTGCATCATGCAGTAACATTCTTTGATAAACACCTTGTCTAGGATTATCCCGCATCAACGATGGTCGCTTACATAAGAATGAAAATAAAAGCATTCACTTATGTTTATACATTTGAATATTCAATATGGTAGGTAGACCAGCTATGTTGTACTTGAATTACACAGGCAATCATTACAGTTACTGAAGGCCCTGGCAGGAGGGAGTCGCTAATTCACCCAGATACATTCAGAAGAAAAAATGTGATTGGTCCATTTCCCATTCCGTTATATTAACCCACTGTTTGCCAAGACATATTATTCCAAGTTTATAATGATGAACTAGAAATTATTAATATTTTTTCAGTGAATAAAAACAATTACAAATATTATTAGAGTACAAATATTCTTTCAATATTTTTCTCAGTCATTCACTGAATACCTTGAAAGCTCAGAGGGTTCCCTTCTGCCATACCTACAAACATAAATAAATAAATCAGTTTTTGTTATGTGGTGATACACAATGGAGGATAGGTTCACCAGGGGCTGATGCTCTGACATAGGCACTGTTTAGACTTTCCCAGGAGGTGGAGCCACGTTTTCGACGGCCTAGCTGTTAGCTTGTTGCCACGAGAGGTTGTGCTGTGTCGGTGTTGTTTTGTGTGGTGAGTAAACGGAATTAACTCGACTCGATCTCTCCGGCTCCTCATTCCTGCACTCCCACAATTATGTCTTATTGTAGATTAATTTTTTTGTTTTTTGTTCTTTTGGCACCTATGGGGCCCATGCAACTGATTTAGTGCTCCCTATTGGTTATGTACGAGGCCTTATGTGTTGGGTGGAATGCCACCCACGGCCTGTAATTCAAACTCTGTCTGTCAGACCCTGATGAAGACTTAGAGTCGATATGCATTGGTCTGCTTGGTTGCCTATATGCTCGAAGAATAAATTCATAATGTTGTTTCACCTGAAGACAGAGTGCCTTAGTCCCCCCCCCCCCCCCCCCCATGGTTGTCTGTGCTGCTTAATATCAAGCAAGACTTCCTGGCACATGCGGACAACCCGTCGGTTGCATTCAGACATTTCCCGGTGGCCTGAGGGTCATTTTCACTTGCCGTGAACAGTGAACTTGACCAGCGATAATATAGCAAGCAGGAATGAGTTTTACGGACAAATAACAGAATTATAATGTAACATCATAATTACACACAGAGCAAGGTGATGTAGAATACATACAGTTAATGCATACAATGTAGCAAATTGGGTAATAAACGTATAAAGAGAGTGCAAGGCAAATTTAGTCAATCTGTGTCCATCCAAGACAACGTCACTAACCCCACAGATGCAGTCAAGAGCCGACGGGACCCCGCACCTGTTATGTGTTTACTGTTGATGGCCGGGTGTTGTTCAGCTTGTTTATCTCTAGTAGGCGCTCTAGGCGTTATGATGGTCTGTACTGTGGAACTCGGTGGTTTTTCCCCAGAGTAAAACATGAGCGTAAAGACAAAGTCGATGTGTACTGTCCGTGTGTCTCCGTGCGTGTGTGTCAAAGTTGTTGCCACATAGACATATAAGGGAGTAACATAATATAAACTGGCGACGAGTTGTTGAGTCCGAATGCTTTCTTCACCTTGGTGTGTTGAATGTCGCAGTTGTGAGTGAAGTCCGGACGAAAAAGAACATCCACCCTGCATGCAACGAAGAAGCTAACTAGTAAGCAGCTAGTAGTGAGCCACTCTTCTTACCGACCACTCGAATTTGCAGGCGGACCAAGAGAGGCACATTATGGCTGGACTAATCGGACATATGGATCCCTTTGATGACCCGGGTGAGCAGTGGGCAACCGTGTATTGAACGGTTTGAGCATTATGTCCTGGCTAATGAGATCAGGGATGCTAAGAAAGTGCCGGTGCTACTTAGTGCGATGGGACCGAAAACATTTGGATTACTGCGCAGTCTGGGGAGATTGACTATAAACGTATTGTGGATGAATCGCGGGCCCATTTCGCCCCGAAACCCCTCGTGATAGTGGAGAGGTTTCGCTTCCACAAACGCAACCGAGAGGATGGCGAGTCAGTGGCGCAGTACGTGGCGGTATTGAAAAGACTGTCTGAACATTGTGAGTTTGGTGCGTATTTGGAGGACAACATCGGAACACAAAGAGCCATGGGCATCTATAGCTCTGACAACGACTCCAAAGAGGATAAATTCTGAGTCTCATCACCAGCCAGTCAGCTTGGTCTAGTCAGAAAGGCACGAACTGAGGAAGCCTCTTGGATGAGAGGCGAAACGTCTTCACGGATATATACCAAGTCCAGTTGCGCTTGATTCAACTCCTTTGGATAACCACGACCTGGATGAATGAGAACATTCACAGACATTTGGAGGACGCACTATGTGACAGATTCGTGTGTGGATTAAACAGTAAGACAGTACAGAAGCGCCTTTTGACGGAGGAAAATCTTACCTTTTAGAAAGCAGCCACTTACGCCGTGTCACAACATCGCACACGTGGCGCGCAGCAGCTGAGCGGGTCGCTCGAGGTGAACGCTGTTCTCTCTTCACAACAGCGCAACGCATGCCGGCGGTGTGGAAAGACGAACCATACTGATGATGACTGCTGGTACAAGGATCGAGACTGCCATAATTTTGGGAGGAAAGGCCACATCGGACGCATGTGTAAGCCAAAGACATGTGCAAAGTAAGACTAAACACAATCCAGAGGGGGAGAGAAAACAAAGAGAAGGAAGATCGGAGTTTAACGGTGCTTTAACTAAGCGCAAGGAGAGAAAGAGGAGAGTGCATTGTGTGGAAGCAAGTGATAATGAAAGTGATGAAACAACATTTGATTCAGACAATGAAGTGGGATTGAACACGCAGTCGCAAAAAGAGAAATACACACGCATCTCTGTGTTGCCTGTGATAAATGTGGGGAAAACACATTGAGATGGAGCTGGACACTGGGGCCGCTGTTTCTTTGATTATATGGGGACAGTACAGAAGCTTTCTGAGGCGTGTGCCATTGCAGCCTACTGATGTCGTGCTGAAAACATTCACGGGTGAGCCTTTCGCACCAGAAGGGGTCATCAAAGTAGAAGTAAGTCTAAATAAACAGGCTGCTGATTTATCTCTGTATGTAGTAAAAGTGGATGCACCCCCACTGTTTGGTAGAGAATGGTTGAGGGCAATTACGCTGAACTGGAAGGACTTGAAGAATGTGTATGTAGTACAGCTGGAAGAGAAAGACACAAGAGTGTTAACGAGGCATTCCGCTGTATTCTCTATTGAGCTTGGCACATTGAAAGGGATTAAAGCCAGAGTGACACTTAAACCTGACTGCATGCCCAAGTTCTGTCTGCCATGTAATGTGCCCTGTGCCTGTCGACCAAAAAGTGGAGGCCGAATTGACATGCCTTACTGAGCTCGGGAGTGATCTCACCAGTGGAGCACAGTGACTGGGCCACACCCGTGGCTCCAGTCAGCAAGAAGGATGCCACAGTGAGACTCTGTGGTGATTTCAAGGTCACAGTTAACCAAGTGCTCTGTGTGGACAGATATCCTATTCCACGTATTGAGGTTCTTTTTGCTTCACTGGCTGGAGATCAACATTTCAGTAAGCTAGACTTGTCAAACGCTTACCTGCAGATGGAAGTAGAGGAGGAGTCAAGGAAACTACTTGCTATCTCTACACAGAAAGGACTTTTCTGCTACAGCTGCTTACCTTTTGGCATAGCGTCTACACCAGCGATATTCCAGAAGGCTATGGACCAAGTTCTCCTCGGGCTCTCCAACACTCACTGTGACTTGGATGATATTCTCATGAGTGGGCCAGATAAGGAAACCCACCTGAGAACCTTGGATGCAGTCCTGGGAAGGCTGGAGGAGCATGGCCTGCATGTCAAACAGGAGAAATGTCTGTTTTTCCAGGAGTCTGTGGACTATCTGGTTCACATCATAGATGCTGGGGGGCTCCACAAATCACCAGAGAAGGAACGTACTATCGTGGCTGCTCCTGCACCCACTAACATCAGCCAACTACGTTATTTCCTTGGAATGATTAATTATTATGGATGTTTCATTCATAACCTCGCCACCATCCTAAATCTGCTGAATGCACTGCTGCATAATGGGACGAGTTGGCAGTGGCCTGAAGCTTGCAAGTCACTTTTCCAAAAAGCAAAGGAGCTACTGGTATCACAGAAGGTGCTGACCCACTACAATGCTGAGCTGCCCCTACACCTCGCCCATGATGCCTCACCCTACGGGGTAGGGGCTGTACTTTCACACATCATGTCTGACGGTGAGGAAAGGCCCATTCACTGCCTATGCTTCGAGACCACTCAGCAAGGCAGAACAGAACTATGCCCAGATAGAGAGGGAGGCGCTGGCAATAATTTTCATTGTATGCAAGTTTTACCAATACCTCTGTGGTTATAAGTTTACACTGCTCACTGACAATCTCCTGCTGACCTCCATTCTGAGTCCATGGAAAAGTACAGCTTTTATTGGTGGCAGCCCAAATGCAGCGCTGGGTGCATCTACTGTCAGCACATGACTACACCATTGAGTACCAGACGGCAGTATTACACTGTAATGCAGATTGACTTTCTTGGCTGCCACTTTCCCACACTCTTGAAGAAAAGCAGGACACTGTAGAAGTGTTCGACACATCCCAGTTGGACACACAACCAATCAGTAGCACTGAGCTCAGACGCGACACCATGTCTGACCCCACTCTGTCTTGTGTCCTGGAGATGGTCACTACTGGTGAGTTTCCAACTATAAAAGACATGTGATGAGTTATCACCCTTCCTGGTTTGACGGCATGACCTCATGGTGCAGCAAGGATGCCTCATGGGGGGTATACGAGTGATAGTGTCACCCAAACTACACCCCCAGGTTTTGAAAGCGCTTCACACTGCACACACAGGTGTAGTAAGGATGAAAAGTTTGGCTCGCAGTTATGTCTGGTGGCCTGGCATTGACTCCCAGACAGAGCTACAGGCCAAATCTTGCCACTCCTGCCAGCAGGTTCAAAAAGAACTTGGTCTTGCTCCTCTACACCCCTGAATGTAGCCTTTCATTTCGTGGGAAAGGATTCATGTGGACTTTGTGGGCCCATTTGAGGGACACATGTACCCGGTGGTTGTAGATGCATATTCCAAGGGGCCTGAGGTGCATATTATGGATAACATAACAATAAACTGAAACATCCAAGTACTGAGGGGCCTCTTCAGTCGTTATGGCATTCCTCGCATCCTTGTGAGTGACAACGGCCCCCAATTCTGTTTGGAGAATTTGCTTCATTCTTGAAGTCCAATGGTGTGAAGCACATCCGCTCGGCACCATACCATGCTGCTACCAATGGGTTGGCAGAATGCTTTGTACAGACTTTCAAACATGCCTTAAAATTGTCTGGACGCATTGCACCTGTGCAACAGCAGCTTGACACATTCCTGTTAACCTACTGTAACATCCCTCATGCCACAACTAAGGAACCACATGCTATGTTGTTCTTGAAGCACAAACTGCACTCTCGGCTGGACTTCCTTAAGCCCAGTGTAGCTGGGGCAGTGCACCAATCCCAGGATTCCTAGCAGCAGTGCCACCAAAAACACTCTAAGGCCAGACATTTTGAAGTGGGCAAGCCTGTCCTTGTTCATGACTGTCGAAGGGGGGAGGAAAAGTGGACATCAGGTGTTGTTATGGCACAAACTGGACCAGTGTCATACAAGGTAAATTGAGGAGCACAGGGAGTAGGGAAACACCATGTGGACCAAATGTTGGCATGTTCAGAGCAAACACACCAGGAGACTGCAGGCTCTGCGATGCATCCTCCCACCAGCCTCCCAGTGTTACCTCAACCAAGTGCTGGTAGTACCACAGCTCACCTCTGCAATACACCGCACACTGATTTGACTGCTGAGCCATCTGAAACCACTGAACCACCCCATGCTGGAGATAATCAGGTATCAGAGACTGGTAGACATTATCCCATGAGGATGACTAAACCACCTGACCATTACCAAGCTAAGTGAACATACTAAAAGAGTTGTGATTTAATATTAACAATGCATTTAAGTTGGGAGGAGATGTTATGTTGTTACTGTTGATGGCCGGGTGTTGTTCAGCATGTTTATCTCTAGTAGGCGCTCTAGGCGTTATGATGGTCTGTACTGTGGAAATTGTAGTTGGTTTTTCCCCAGATTAAAATATGAGCGTTAAGACGAAGCCAATGTGTCCGTGTGTCTCCATGTGTGTGTCAAAATTGTTTACACATAGACATATAAGGAGTAACACAATAGCATTATGGAATGCCCTATTGGTTATGTACTAGGTTTTATGTGTTGTGTGGAATGCCACCCACAGCCTGTATATAACATATTATATGTTTGTCAGACCCTGATGAAGACTTAAAGAGTCGATCTGCGCTGATCTGCTTGGTTGCCCATATGCTTGAAGAATAAATTCATAATATTGTTTCACCTGAAGACGGAGTGCCTTAGTTTTATTTTTTCCATGGTTGTCTGCGCTACTTAATATCAAGCAAGACTTCCTGGCACATGCAGAAAGCCCGTCGGTTGCATCGAGACATTTCCCAGTGGGCTTAGGGTAATTTTCACCTGCCGTGAACAGTCAACTTGACCAGCGATAATATAGCAAGCAGGAATGAGTTTGACAGACAAATAACAGAATTATAATGTAACATCATAGATTACACACAGAGCAAGATGATGTAGAATACATACAGTTAATGCATACAATGTAGCAAATTTAAATGTGCTGGGTAATAAACTTATAAAGAGAATGCAAGGCAAATTTAGTCAATCTGTGTCCATCCAAGACAACGTCACTAACCCCACAGATGCAGTCAAGAGCCGGCGGGACCCCGCACCACAGACCAGCTCTGCTCAGTGGGGCCCTGCAGAGAGAATAGACTTCACATACACACAAGAGGCGAGGCAGACCGCCACACAGCATTCACACAGAGGGAAAAACAACACAAGAGAAGTGATGAGAGTGATGCCGAAGTTGTCATAGCTAGAACAAATAGTATAAAAGCAATTTTAAACGAGAACAGCGCAAACGGTAGCATAAATGTCCAGGAGGGTGGGACCGTGACTATGGGAAAAGACGACGCATCACAAACAGGCTCCAAAATCATCAGGCGGTCGAAAGAGAGAGAGAGAGATGATCCGTGGTCATCAGACATTCCATAAGGGGGAAAAAATGCCCATAAAGGAAGAAAAAAGTTAGAAAGAGAGGGAGAAAAAGAGAAGGGGGGCACACAACATGGGTGCACATGTGCTCAGAGATACAAATGGAAGGTTAGAATGGTGTGATACATTCAGAAAGTTTAGGGACCTTGTCGGCAGAACAAAACCGAGAGATTACTGCTAAGATCTGCAGTTGTAAATATATTGAGACTTGAGATCTTCCCAAAAGAGGATAGTTGTGACAAAGCTCAGAAGGAAGTCAAAACATACCTTAAAAAGAAAAACGATGAATAGTATATTAACCAATTGGAATCAAATATTTTTCAAGGAATCTAATGAAAATGCATTACACACACACACACACACAGACACACATCGGCGGTCACTTGGTCGAGTGTGACCATCCTTCCTCTGGGTGCTCAGGTGGGTGTAGAGGCTGATCCTGGAGCTGCATAATGGGAGGACGCCTGCGTGTGACAGCTTTTTGCGTGGAGAGGCTGATGCGCCTGCAGCCACCACACAGTCCTTGTGGGTGGCCAGAGTCCAATGGCATGGAGAACCAAGACGATTGGGGACCACCCTCTGTTGCAGCCTTCATCTGCCTTCACTGTCATTGTGACCTGGAGACATCTTCCACCAGTTCCACCGTTGAGGTCTTTGTTGGATCATGCTTCTGGAACCTCCCCCTTGACCGATCCGCCTTGGGTGGCCCTACCAGGAGCCAAGCTCCAAACAGCATAGCTCTTGGGATCGTTGGATCATTAGTACACATGAGCTTCTCCACCACGGCAAGGTGGCGATCCAGGAGAAGAACACACACACACACACACATGGATATGAACAAATATATACCCGCATTTGTCTCACAGCCATTGTGAGTAATGCTGTTATCATCTTTTGGCAAGAGGCAAGCAGCCTGCAGCTGAGGTAGACAGGGAGAGAAAATAAAATATTGTCTTCCTTTCAAAGAGCCTGAGGCAGACTGAAAAAAACAAAAACAAAGAATGTTAATACCAAAACACCCCCCCGCACTTCTCACGTTTTGTTATTGGTTTTATTGATGGTAGTAAATTCTACATTGTGTCGAAACCTACATTGTCTCAACAAAAGACAGCAATCACAGGTGTCTCAAATGACAAAGTGATGGAGAAACTGGGGAAGAACACCTCAGATAGTCACTTTGGAGTCCCTGTATGGATCTGTGTGTGTGAAATTTTACTGCAGATTTATAGGTGAGCACATTAGAAAACCACACATCTGTCTTTCTTCCAAATTATATCCATCAAGGTGACAAAGGCTCAGTCTGAGGGGGCTGCACAGCATACTCCCTTTCTCGTCCGAGCACGAGTGGTTGGCTATAGCTCAGGGGAGCCCATTTCATTCAAATATATGACTGCCACATCAAGTTATGTACATTTATAAGAGTATTCATGACTTTGTCATTACTGAAAGTCCTTAACGACATATTTCTAAAATGATCTAAAGCTTCCACCAGCAAGATAATATCCTTCCAATCATGTTTGTGTCACTGAACAGATCATCCAGCACCACGTCATCAAACGCAGTGTGACAGTTAATGTAATGGGCCTGCAAGACTAGACCATATCGTCTGCCAATTAATTAATCCAATAGAGCCTGGCTAGGCCTATTAAGTCTCATTCTAATTAATCAGATACCACCAGCACACTCTGTCACTTACCCCAAATTTGAAGGATAATTACCCAAATGGAGGCCAGTAATACAGCTGCAGAGATTCTTTTTAATCTCTGTTTCAAATGAGGACATGGGGCGTAGTCCTGCATTTTCCCCCCCAAATGTGAAAGTTACATATTCACCGGGATGCTAATTCATCTTGCCTGAGAGGTAGCGGACTGAAGGGGGGACATTTCTGCGTGGCGACTCTCGAAACTGAGTATTAGACTCAGCTTTACGAGGAGCGAGGTGGAAAGCATAAACTCAGGGCTGTTCTAAGAGAAATTCAATTTGGTTTCATATCAGCGCTGCTTACCGTGGTGAATTTTGGCAGTGAGCCAGGGTTTTAAGCTCTTAAAAGTAAGCCAGGCGGAGATCCCCATTGAGGCTTAAGGAGCCCAGGGGAGGACCTGAATGCTAACGCTTACAGTGTCACCTTATACACGCAACGGTTTAGAAGGCATTCTTTACAAGTGCATGTAAAGGTGGCAATGAGGGGAAACAAAAGGAAGAGAAAAAGCAAGAGCTGGAAAAGAAAAAGTGGGGGGGGAGGGGTAAATGAGGAGAGTTGGACAGATGAAGATAGTTAAGCAGACAGGGCCGACTCCCCAGACAACTGTCCCCGACCTGCGCCTCATTATGAATGGATTACAAATGTCATGCAAGTTGGAAGTCACATTGGCCCTTTCCTCTCACGCAGCACTGTGATATCTGTTAGAGTTTCAGAGTCCGTACACAATGTCCACAAGCATGGGCTATCACCCAGGATTTGTAGCACTCTGGCATAGATTGGACCATAAAAAATATCGTCATTGCTACCATATTTCTAATTAGTTGGTGTGTAGTTGCTGAACCGACATGTCCTACAAGTTAACTGTCCCAGTAGGACATTTTTGCCCCATTCAGTCAGAGTTTCTTGCATCAGATAATGGCCACATAAACGCCGAGCCTTCTGATGGTTTTAAATTGTGAATACAATTGGCAGAATTTGAAGCCTTGCACCCAATAGCAGGAAAATGAAGGTAATATTTTTAGCTTAATTAAAAGGTTGAACCTGAGTGACCCCTATTATACAAACTGGATGACCCAAACGATTTTGTTTGTGCATTTTTGGCAGGCTTACCTGTGCATAAGTCATGTTCAATGTGTTTAAGTTAATTAATTTCTCTTAACCTTATCCACTCATGTCTGTGTTGCAGGCACAACTGGAATAAAATGCAACCAACACAGGATGAGGGTTCAATAAAACGGCTCTTGGTGCCTAAAATCAACCGCTGAACAGTTATCAAGTCGATAGATGTTGTTCTGGTCTGGACACTGCTTGGCATCGTCCTCATCATATTCTTCATATATCTTATAATTCCTTCATAATTCTGTTATCCTCTTTCAATGTTGTATTCTGTAAATTGTGTTTTATTCTGTACACACAACATCCGTTGCACGTCTGTCCATCTTGGGAGAGAGATCCCTCCTCTGTTGCTCTCCCTGAGGTTTCTTCCTATTTTTTCTCCCTGTTAAAGGCTTTTTTTTTTAGGAAGTTGTTGCTGTAAAGCCCACTGACGCAAATTTGTAATTTGTGATAAAGGGCTATACAAATAAAATTGATTTGATTATGAACTCACATCTTTTTCTTCTACTATTCAAACAAATGCAGCCAAGATGGGTGAAGTTAGGTATTTGCAAAACATAAGCACTGAAGAGTTCTTTTGGACTTGGTGGGAAAACAGAATTCATGCTACTGGTGGTGTGTGTTTTTTGTTTGTTTGTTTGTTTGTTTGTTTGGGTTTTTTTTTGCAGATGAGACCTATTCATTTGTTTCTGTAAGATTATGAAGGATATTGCACTGTCATTCACTGTCTGTTCTTTTGTTCGTTCCCATTCTTTGTCATTCTCTGTTACTGTTGCACCTACTCTCTACATCTCCATCTCGCTTATACTAACCTAAAGAAGTCCTACCGAGTCATATTGAGGACAGTCACCCATATTTTTTTCATGGTCTGGACAGTTTCGTGCTTGTTTACATTTGCTAGCCTGTGCCTCTAATACCCGCTTCCTTGTTTTCGGCCCTTCCTTTACTTTTTGACATTTTCTTGTGCATGGCTTTTGTTGGCTAACTCAATGCTGCACACTACATTTGCATTAGTCTAGAATGTTAATGTGCATTAACCAACTTGGTTGTGATTGGCCAGCGAGCCCAGTCCTGTAAGACGCACACAGCATGCTCACGTGTACCCCGACTGACAGATGCACAGGGCCTGTCATAGATTTTTTTTACGGTCCACAGGCCCTCCAAATACGGCGGCCCACCTAGATTTGTCCCGGTATGCCCGATGGCCAGTACACCACTGCAGATGCTTGAATGTGGGAATGATTGTTATCACACATATTTACACAGAAGATAGACAGAAATACTCAGGTAGATAGGTAGGTAGATAAGGGGGTATATAGATATAAATATAGATGAATGTATGTACGGATGGATATGCATAAGTCATATTGCTGTAGAGTGTCAATAAATAAAATAGGTTCTGGATTCCAGTGTGAGGTGTTGGAAGTCATTAGAACCCCTGCACTTGGCTGCGGGCATCGTTCTGTGCTCTGGGACGACAAAGGGAAGCTTGCATTTCTTACAGTTTTCTCGCTTCTGCTCAGGTGCACAGGGTGCCATTTACGTGGTTGTAATTATTATCCAATGCATATTTCACTGAGGCTGCACTGCAGTACAGTGTTGAAATATGTAATATGTGATGAGGACTGCATTGAAATGCAGCAACCGTAATGGAGATTTTGCTTATTCCCCCATAACACGATTAATCTATAATGTTACCCCAGGCTGTGTATTGGAAAGGGGAAAGTCTTGCTTATTCACCTCCAGTGCTACAAATAGTTATTATTCTCTTCACATTTCTGCCTGACATGAATGGATTTTCAACTTGTCTGTGATTTGCACCACGTCCAACTTGGTGCAGAGGCATTGGTGCAGAATTATATTTTTGTTCAAAATGTGACAGTCAGACCCGACTACACATTTTGAACTCCACAATCCCCTCGAAACATTAAAGCGTCATACCTTGGCGAGGCTGTTCTGTGGTGAACAAACCAATTACTGTATGAGTGGAGTAACCCACTTTTGTGGTGGAACGAATTTGTACCACTCCGTGCACTCTTCAGTGGTTATATCAGATGACACAAACATATGCCAGAGACCTGCTAGAGATCACTCAGCAGGTTTACGATTGATCTTATCATGCTGACTTCCCAAACGCCCATTGCAGCCAGGGACACGGGAAGTCAGTCAGAGTTGGGAGTGCTGAGAAAGTCTGTAATGATATCAAATTCAACGCTGCGCAACATTCATGATTTTTTAACAAGGGGCATCCGAGTAGTGTAGGGCTCTATTCCGTTGCCTACCAACATGGGGATCACCAGTTTGAATCCCCGTGTTGCCTCCGGTTTGGTCGGGCATCCCTACCATGGAATACATCCATGGTCCCTACAGACACAATTGGCCGTGTCTGTGGATGGGAAGCCGGATGTGGGTATGTGTCCTAGTCGCTGCACTAGCGCCTCCTCTGGTCGGTCAGGGCGCCTGTTCGGGGGCGGGGAGCTGGGGGAAATAGCGTGACCCTCCCACGAGCTACGTTCCCCTTGCGAAGCTCTTCACCGTCAGGTGAAAAGAAGCGGCTAGCGACTCCACATGTATCGGAGGAGGCATGTGGTAGTCTGCAGCCCTCCTCGGAACAGCAGAGGGGGTGGAGCAGCGACCGGAACGGCTCGGAAGAGTGGGGTAATTGGCCAGATACAATTGGGGAGAAAAGGAGAAGGGATTTTTGTAACAAACTTTTTGTAATCACATGGCTGTGTAGAGCGTGCCGCGAGGCTCAAATCTAGTAGTCTCGCGACAACGCGCAACAAACAGCGCTGTTATCTCAGAGACGAGTTGGATGCTCACTATTGTTTTCCATAGGGTGCATAAAACTTAAATTTGGGCGGCATAAATACTTAGAACATTTTACACTGCAACAAACAGCAAACTTGAACCCTGACATGCTGTATGTCCAGGCAGGATAGTACCAAGTTCAGCTGTGGGCAGTTCACACATGGAATGAGGGTTTGTTTGGGCGTAATCCAGAAGACGATTTATTGTTGACTGAGCCACAGCCAGGCTATACGCGTAGCAATACAACAAGGCACTTGAACTTTATAACACACGCACACACACAGCACAGCACCCAAAAACACTAACTAGTAACTCTGAACAGGCCAAAGCAGTGCTTTTCACACAGGCCTTCATTGAAGATTGCACTCCAAAACCTCTCTCTCTCTCTCTCTCTCTCTCTCTCTCTCTCTCTCTCTCTCTCTCTCTCTCTCTCTCTCTCTCTCTCTCTCTCTCTCTCTCTCTCTCTCTCTTTCTCTCTCTTTCTCTGTCTCTCTCACCCTTTCTTTCACACACACACACACATTGCTTGCTTTTGCTTTAGGTTGTCCGTCGTGTCCGATGATGACAATCCTGCCTCTGTCACTTGTGAGTCTTCTTATGGCTGTAAAGCCCAATCCGCGATCCACAATGTCTGCCGCAGACAGAACAGGTGAAATCACTGACTGGGGGTGTAGGTGTGGTACTGGCTTCATGTCTCTTCAGAGGTCTTCTGGTCCGTCGATCACTGCGGTCCTTCTCGAGGTTTTGCACCCCTTGTTGACAGAGCTGCCGCCAGATGGAGCGTTGGGCGGCAGTGTCTTCCAGCTGGCTCGGGTTCAGACCGCACTTTTTTATGATGGTCTTCAGCTGGTCTTTGTACCGTTTTTCTGGCCCCCTGCCAAGCGGCGGCCAAGATGTAGCTGGCCGTACAGCACTTTACGCGGTAAGCGCTCCTTTGGCATCCTGATGACGTGACCAAGCCATCGAAGTTGGTGCTGGGTGACGGTAGCCTCCATGCTGATGCAGTTGGTCTTGCGGAGTATTTCAGTATGGGGCACTTGGTCACGCCAGGTTATCCTCAGGATGCATTGTAGGCATCTGATGTGGAAGGCCTCAAGCATCCTGAGGTGGTGGCTGTACAGGGTCCACGCCTCACAGCTGTAGAGGAGAGTCGTGATGACAACTGCCAAGTAGACAAATATTTTGGTGTGGAGGTTGAGGTCTTTGTTTTGAAAGACCCTTCTCCTAAGTCTGCCAAAAGAGGATGACGCTTGTTTAATCCGGTTTTGCATCTCCCTGTCGATGCTGCAGTCGTCAGAGAGGAAGCTGCCCAGGTATTTGAAGGATTCCACTGTTGCAAGTGGTTTGTCGGAGATGTTGAAGGTTGGTGAATGAGATGGAGGAGTAGATGCCCACTGGCATACTACTTCAGTCTTTGCCACATTTATAGAGAGCCCCAGCCTACCATACGCCCTTGCAGCAGCTGCAAGGGTAGCTTGTAGTGCCTCGGGTGTGTGGGCCACAACTGCACATTCATCTGCGTGCTGTAACTCGATGATGTGCTCCGATGTCATTTTTGTGACCGCTTGGAGCCTACGGATGTTAAATAGGTTTCCATCTAGTCTGAAGTCCACAGTAACCCCACTGTCCTTCCTGATTTCCTTGTGGAGCAGCAATGTCACACACAGGAGGAATATGTTGAAGAGAACCGGAGCAAGGATGCACCCCTGACGTACCCCGGTGCACACCCTGAAGGGCTCGGATTCCTGGCCTCCAATGGTCACTCGTGCCATCATCCCCACGTGAAATCTTTGAAGGATGTTGACAAACTTTTGTGGACAGCCAAACTTCAGGAGGATGTTCCATAGGATGTCCCTGTTGACTGTGTCGAAAGCCTTTGACAGGTCGATGAAGGCTATGAAGAGGTTCTGATGTTGCTCCCTACACTTCTCTTGGAGTTGCTGTGCTGTGAACACCATGTCCACAGTACTCCTAATCCTCCTAAACCCACACTGTGACTCAGGCAACAGCTCCTCTGAGATGTGTTTTACCAGCCTGTGTAACATGAGTTTGGCCAGGACTTTTCCAGCAACAGCCAGTAGTGAAATGCCACGGCTGTTGCCACAGAGGGACTTGTCTCCTTTGCCTTTATATATGGAGATGATGTTAGCATCCCTCCTCTGCTGAGGGACAGTTTCGTTCTTCCATACGTGTGAGATGAACAGGAAAAGTGCACGGGTGCAGAGGTAGCCTCCCTGTTTAAAAATCTCTGCAGGGATACTGTCAGGGCCAGGGGTCTTGTTATTTTTCAGCGACCTAACTGCACAATGAACCTCTTCAAAGGTTGGTGGAAGGTCAAGTTCTTGGATGGTGGGGCGAACAGGTAGTTCATCCAAGATCGAGGGATCTGTTGGGGAGGGTTGGTTCAAAAGAGTCTCAAAATGTTCTGCCCATCTTTTTGTGATGAGTTTCTGGTCCTTTATGAGGGTGGTACCATCATCAGACTTCAGGGGGGAGACAGAGCAGTTTCTTGGGCCGTAGATGGTTTTCACTGCATCATAAAAGTTGTGCATATCATTTCTAACGGCATGGGATTGTATTTCATTTGCCTTCGATATCCACCACTCATTCTGCAGGGCACGCAATTTTGACTGCACCTCTCTCCTGGATGCTTGCCATTGTTGCCGGAGTGTAGCTGATGTGGGATTGTTGAGGACAGCACTGTGTGCTTTATGCATGCCTTTGAGTATGGAGGTTATTGTGCCTGTGTTGTCATTGAACCAGTCCTGGTGTTTTCTGCTCTTGTAACCAATGGATTGGGATGCTGCCTTGTAGAGTCTGGAGCTCACGGAAGACCATTTCCTGTCAATGGAATCATCCGTGCTCAAGAGAAGCTCAATGTCTTCCAGGTTTTCAGCCAGAGAGAGGTGGAGATTGTTCTGGACCTCAGCCTTTTCTAGCCGGGTACAGTCAAGCCTCTTCTTTCCTGACCTTTGGAGACGAACAGCAGGGCGTACCTCCACCTGGAGCCTGGTCATGATTAGCCGGTGATCTGTCCAGCACTCAGCACCTCTCATTGCATGAGTGAGTAAGACGTCTTTTGTATCAGCACGTCTCACAATGATGTAGTCCAATAGATGCCAATATTTGGAGCGTGGGTGCATCCAGGATGTTTTGTGCTTATTTTTTAATTGGAAGAGGGTGTTTGTGATGGTCAATCCATGCTCAGCACAGAGGCTTAGGAGGCGCAGTCCATTTGCATTGACTTTCCCAATGCCATGCCCACCAATGACACCACTCCACACCTTGTTGTCTTTCCCCACTCTGGCATTGAAATCGCCCAGCAAAAAGATCTTGTCCTCCTTGGGTATATGACGAAGAGCCTCATCTAGTGACTGGTAGAAGCGGTCCTTTACGTCATCCTCTGATGGCAGTGTTGGTGCATAGGCACCTAGGAGGGCGGCATAACATTTCTTGGCCAGAGGGATCCTGAGCGACATGAGCCTTTCACTTATGCCAATCGGTGTTTCAGTGAGTCTTGGTAGAAGGCTGTTTTTTATTGCAAATCCCACACCATGCTGATGTTGTCCTCCTGCAGGGTATCCCTTCCAGAAGAAGGTGTAGGTGTCCTCCTTCAGGGAGCCTTCATCCAGGAACCTGGTTTCGCTGAGTGCAGCAATGTCAATATTGTAGTGATTGAGTTCCGCTGCAATTAGTGCAGTCCTTCGCTGAGGTCTTTTGGCATTAACGTCCAGCAGAGTTCTTATGTTCCATGTTGCCAGTTTAAAGGGAATTATTTTCTTTTTTTTATTTCGACCGCAGAGTGGAATGTCCCAATAGGTGCGGTAGCCTATCCAGGATGTTTTGAGTGGGCAATGTTTAGGCCACCTTTTCTAAGCCCCTCCCCAGTTGGGGTGAGCAGTGTAGCTCCTAAATAGGGCTGCTCAGACACACAGGGGTCTGCCGAGAGCAGCTGCCACTCAAGCCCAGCTGCTGGCGACCATGAATAGCCCTGTGCCGCTGGCGTGCAGGGGTCTGATTAGGAGCTTCCAGTGCATTCATACCTGCTCCCGTCACCAGACACCCCATTGCCGCCAGACTTTGATCCATATTCCGGTTGCTGGTCTCACCGAGGCAGAGGTGGATACCTGCGCAAAGAGATTATTTACAGTGCCGCTGGGGGTGCGCATGTCCCAGCAGCACTTCTTCACTGTGAGAGGGTGGGATCTGGTGGCAAGGGGGGCCCAAGACGACCAGCACTCTTCCACAGCTGCAGGAGGCTGCCGGAGCTCCAGTCTGTCAGAGGACCGCCTATCGTGCGCCGCCATGCACGTTGCTTTTCTCTCAGGGTGTGCTCCCCTAGCCTTTGTCATCCTACACTTACCCATAAGGCAGTGGGACAGTGGTTGGTCAATGCCAGGATGTATCCACTTCACATGGGCCTGCGCATTAGACCTCTGGGGACCACTGTAGCTCCGAGATCCCCTACAGTTTAGCCAGGGACCGCAAGGTACCCAGTTACCGTGTGTGGCCACGAGGAGGCACTGCAGGAGTCTTGGCGGTAGAGAGGCTATGTACCGGCAGGGGAGACTTACGCACTCGGCTCCTCTTTTCACCTCCGCAAAGAGGGCTAGCCGGCGGCAGTAGCTGAGAGCAGAGCGTAGCATGCAGCATGCACTAACTACAAGCACTACTACCCCAGTATTACTGCACTGACGCATCACACACGCCCTGTGCCACACGCACGGCACACACACACACACACACACACAGCACCCAAAAGCATTAATAATAACTCTGAATTCATTGAGGACCGCACTCCGAAATACAGCCCCACACTACAGAGCCGTCCTCTTGCTCTCGTTTGAAGCATTGTCGCACTACCAGATCCGTGACAGAAACAAGAAACAATGTAACTTCCTAAACGATGTAATCCAGTGAGAAAGGGAACTGAGAGACAGCGAGCGAGCTACATAACTAAGCATGCTGCAGTATCACCACATCAAGTTTAAAACCATGAACACACAAAGCGTCTGAAATTTACAGCAAACCCATATATAATATAAATATTGTAACGAAGACCAAAGTGAAACACGATAAAATACATTTGCCTACCTTAAGCAGACAGTAGTGATACCTAACCCACCATTACGGATCACTATTGGTGCCTAGCTATGTGCTCTGCGTTCGTGCATCAGATACAGACAGAACATACGATGTTCTTCTTCTTTCAGCTTGTTCCCTGTTTCCCAGGGGTCGCCACAGCGAATCTGATAGTTTCCATCGGTACCCTGTGAGGGCACAGCACCGATGGCAGTCTTGTCAATCCTCATAATGATTTTGGAAAAAATTTACATCGGATTCCCTTCCTGACACAACCACTGACCCTATGGACGGGGGCACAGGTAAACAGAAAACACACAGCTAAACAGAAAACAGATAGACGGAAAATACATCGAATGTTCTAAAATCAAGTATCATAAAAAAATAACAAAGGGTGGATTTTAACCATTTAATGAACAACTATGTTTTATAGAACGTTTACAGTAAAATGCTACTCTAAAAAAATAAAAGTATTTTATTGATTTGTTCAGTAAACTTTTTTTTTTGCCTTGAAGTTAAAGCACCCCGCCATAGGGGGTGCTGCAGCCACCTCAGCACTCCGACCTCCCACGTCCCTGTCCATTTCTTCCCATAGTCCATTGATAAGAGTTTATGTAAATGCCAGTAAAGAATTTCAGCTTAGACCCGGTGTTGTTACAATTTAACGCACCAGTAGGAGTGCTTAGACAACTTGGACTAGATAGAGGGCTTCATCTTGCAGTGCCTTTATCTGGTAGATGAAATAATAAACTTTATTTTTCTAGTTTCAAATAAAAACAATGACAAAACATGAAGTGACAAAAGCGCTTTGACTAATAAATAAAAGCAAACCTTAAAGTCTGAAAAAATATATATTAAAATGTCAAGCAAGGACTGCAAACAAGGATAAGTACTTTAATTGCAGTTATTGTTGCTTCAGAGGAGTCGGGCCTTTTCCCTTGGTTGAGTTGAAATCAGAGTAATGACATTTACATTTTCTTTTTTTTGGACTCAGTGTCAGTTGTTGTAAATACATTACAGGTAAACCCAGTTGCAGTTGTGTAAGGCATGTTTACCAGGTTGTATACCACGTTTATTTACTGGGCATCCAGCTGTTCTGTCTGAGTAATGAATGAGAGAATAAGTGAAAAATAACCAACAATTCAAGGGATCATCATTCGGAGGGCAAAAATAACTAGATTTCGTTTCAGCTGTTTAGCGCAAATCCCTCAGCAGGTAGAGCACTCAAGTTTCTTTGGGATGAAGCCAGTTAAATTAAATAAGTATGTTAGGTCACGTGAACGGGTCCAGTGTTTAACGGTATTAGTTAGCCAGTGGGGCTAATTAAAGACTTTATTTGCTCTACTGCCTGTTGTGGTTCAATGCTTCTGTGACTTCTCCTCTTTTAAATCAACTTCTTGACCCCCCTCAGAAGCACAGAACGAGAGGAAAAAAAACTGCCTCTCATTTCCCCTTCATGGCTCCAGCTGTAAATGTTAATGACTTGGGTTTGTGTGACAGTGAAATTCCACCTTCATCGCACAAAGCAGGCGTGACCTCCACGGCAGTGTCTGTGTGACTTTTTGTACCGTGTCTGACTTTAACTTGACTTGACAACCTGCAGTCTGTTTGTAGAGTCAGGAAGGGAACACGAAACTTTAAGAGACCACAACAATTTAAAGACATTTGACAAATATTGTTTGCAGTACTATCAGGTCTTGTTTCCAGAAAAAAAACTGGGCAAGCACTAACTGTGTAATATACCCAGAAGTGTGTGATTACCCTTGGATAGCCTGCTTTCTGTTAAAAAAAAAGAAGAAAATAAAGAACATCCCCTCCATCATGTCCAATCAAGTTATTAACGCATTTATCACATAGTGTAATACATTTATATATTTCTTAAATACCATGCTGTATGCACAGAATTTGTTATACAAGAAATATGTTGTTTTCAACATGTATTTGTCAAACCTGTTGATGCCCATCAGGTTTGTCACAGAGTGGAATGATGGCACTACGTATCAATAGTGGCGTTTTCAGGAACGTTTGTTGGGTAAATCACAGTACCTGCCGGACTGATATGTAACCGGTGGTGTCCCGCGTGCGTTGTTTGAAGAATTGGCCCAGACCAGGATACCGTTGGAGGCTATCTCCGTTTATTCTGACAGGGTTAAAATCAGAAGAACCAAAATACTCCGGCCAATAGTGACATATACTCTTCAGCACCTACACAAATTAAACGACACAGGAACATGTTAGCATGCTACACAGTAAGTTTAAGCTGGAAAATAATTTATAGAAAAACGGGGACGCTTACCTTTCTCATGTATTACACAAAATGCGTGCGATTCTTCTTCTTCTTGTATTTAATGGCAGGTGGCAACTAGCGTTTAAGGTGCATTACCACCATGCATGTGATTAAGGCATTGAGGGGTATCCACGGAAGTGACCGTGGGGGAACAGGAATTGAATAAACGTTCCGCACTTTGACTCTGGGGGCATAACATGTCACGTTAACAGCGGTTTGTGTAATTATACCGCATATTATGACCAGTGCTTGAATTGGAGTCAAAAAGGTGCCAGTACTCTGAATCAGCAACTGCTCGGCACATGCGCTTGTGGCTCTCGTGGGTACCATGTGTTTTTGCCTGGTTTGCCTAGACCCAGCAAACATGCCTCTTTGGGGCCCATGTGGGGCCACTGCGGGCAGGAACAGAGGGCCCACTGTGGGCAGCCCACTGTGGGCCCCATTACCGGCATGAAATGTGGGGCACGTGTGGGCCCCACACTAAAGGCCCCTGGTGGGGCCCTGAGTGGGCAGCCCACACTCAGCCCAGAGTGTTCCCAGAGTGTGGGCTGAGTGTGGGCTGCCCACACTAAGCAGAGTGGGCCCTCAGTGGGACCCATTGTGGGCCCGCAGCATGCCCATAGTATGCCCGCACTTTGGGCCGGGAACAGTGGTCCCACACGGGCCCATAGTGCCCCATGTGTACCTGGTATGCTAGTGACATTTATTGACAGCCAGGTCAAACAAAAAAATGAAAATATAAATTATACGAAGAAAGAATTTATTGAAAATTGGAAACAATTGGAATTGAAAAACGAAACCATATACCAAATTAAATGCTTTTATAAAACAGAACAACAAACATAGCACCATATTTGAACACAATAAGAACATTAAATCTAAAAAAAACCCCAAACATTAAATCTATTTATTTTTTGCTCCTTCTGCTCCTTCCTCTGTCTCTATCCCTGGCATTTCTGAGCCACATTTTGATGGTAGCTTCCACCTCGGATGCTGTGGCCCGGCTGCTTTTTGTCACAGCATCTGAAGAAAACAACAATTGAAATGTAAGTGCGCAGTATGAGTTAGCCACAGGTGGGGCATTTAATCTAGCCTGGGATTCCATTCACCTGTTGGGGTAGAGGCAAATCTCGAACAGAGATGTCTCAAAACCTGGGCAAGTAAAGCCAAAATTATCTGTATGTGACTGTGTTTTTTTATTTAGGTAAACTGACACTTTGATTGTTCCGTGGACTCAGGCGGGGCAAAATTCAAATTAAACTAATGAGGATTGGCACCACCTCGTGACCAAGCCCAAACTGAACCAGGGCTGTAGGCTATGTTTACTTGTGTACTGCTAGAGTGATGGAGTGAGTCAAGTTTATTACTGCACACATGCACAACATGTCAGATGTATTGCAGACTATATGAGACTACAATAAGCGTATGTGTGTGTATGTTCGCTAAATTTCTGATGGTTCAAAATTATTAAAATTGTAAAGTTATGAGTAATAGTTAATCTGTAATTAAGTTGGTTAAAAAAACAGCATGAGCTGCTCTATGGGAACATTTAAGGGACAAAAAATTAACAAAAAAAACTAGTGTTCTTTCTCTTAACTATAATATGAAACAGCTGCTACAAACCAAAAAGTTGAGACAGTACTTGTCTTGTTGGATGGGCAGTTTTAGTTAAGTATGGGATGGACCGGTTATGCCTTGGACAACTTGTTTACATTTTACGGTCATTTTTGCAGAGGTCTGACTATATGCAGCATTGGGCACGGGCAGTAAATAAAAAGTTTGCGTACCACTTACCCTAAAGCAGTTGTAATCTTAAAATGTTTTAACTGTACTGTCAACAGGGGGTTGACCTCAAAGGTCAAAACTGCTGTGGGCCCTGCATGGGCTAACCCACAGAGGGCCCATTTAGGCTTACTGTGGGCAAGACCACAGTGGATTTCCCACAGAAAACCCACATGGGGGCCTCAAAGGGCAAAAATGCTTTTGGCCCCGCATGGGCTGACCCACATGGGGCCCATGTGGGCTTACTGTGGGCAAGAGCACAGTTGGGCTTGCCGACAATAAGCCCACATAGGGGCCTCAAAGGGCAAAACTACTGTGGGCCCCGCATGGGCTAACCACATGGGGGGCCATGTGGGATTAGTGCGGGTTTGCCCCTGCCCACATTGCCCCAAAGTAAACCTGCACCTACCCACAGTGGGCCCGCACAGGCAGGTTTGCTGGGGATAAACCCTCTACTAGTTGTTTAGATAAACCACATAGTAGTTGATCATTTTCAGACACATTTCTCTGTAAAGAATAATAATAATAATGAGTAAAAAAAAAACTTCAAACCTTATCTTCAAATTTATTTAGGTCATATTTTTGTACAGGGATAGAGGATTCGTCTAAATTGATACAATGTACAGTGAGTTGGCAACTGTGTGTGGTTTTATTGTTGCTACTTGCTTTCTGCTGGCTTGTTTGTTCTGTCTCTCGGGTTGCTTGCCCTTGTCCCAGCTCTGTCATCTCTGATTGAAATAGCATATCTCTGAATTAGACACAAACAATTAGAACAGAGATGTGTGTGCGGGTGGGTGTGGGTGTGTGTGTGAGAGAGAGAGAGATGACCACTTGATTATACAAGTATCTTGGAATAAAGATATCACAACTTAGATACTCACTCTTGAATTTATCTGTCTAGTCCTCTCCATCCAGAGAGGGAGACCAGTTTTCTTTTTCCATTTCTGCTCCCTGTACATAAATACAAGTATTGTTTAACTAATCACTCAAATCAATACTGTGACGATCAAGATGGGTCAACAGTTAAGTATTCGGGTACATATTATAAATGTGTGAATAAGGAGCATCATTTTAACATACAACTTATATTTTTAGACATTTCATTACATTACATTACAGTAATTTAGCCGACGCTTTTATCCAAAGTGACTTACAATAAGTGCATTTAATATAGGAAATCAGAACTACTAATCATCAGAGGTCATACAGTGCAACCCGGAAAGTATTCACACCCCTTCACTTTCCCCACATTTTGTTATGTTACAGCCTTATTCCAAAATGGATTAAATTCCTTT